>NC_142929.1:111506537-111534037 GCF_046866305.1 Octopus bimaculoides
CGTGCAGCTGAAGATTGCTCTACATATTGCAGTTAATGTAATGCTCACATTACTTAAATAAATGGAGTAGCATGAAACGTGCGTACTGCAACCATCTTTAAAATCCTTGTTGCTTATTTTGATTTTTTGATCACCTAGTTTTTGGAATGGTTTTTATATAATACCATACCATACTATATTCTTGTGCCTAAACATAAGTACCATATTCAATTTTTGAATCTAAATCTAAACCTTATATATATATATATATATATATATATATATATATATATATATATATATATATATATATATATATATATATACACACATGCATATATATACGTATAGATGTAAGTATGTATATATGCACATATATATATATATATTATTTATATTTTTATTATTATATATATATATAGTTGAAATTTACAGAAAAACTAAAGACGAAGACAGGTGTATAAGCAACAAGCAGGTGTATTAGTTTGACGCTCGGGAAGGTGAAAAAGTCATTTACGTTTTGAGCTTCCGCTCTTTAACAGAAAGGAACACGATTAAATAAACAGAGAGAGAGAATACTACTACTACTACTACTACTACTACTACGAACATTATCATTACCACACACACACACACACACACACACACACACACACACACACACACACACATATATATATATATATATATATATATATATATATATATATATATGGTAGTTGTCTACTCTTAATGCAAAGTCTGACCACCTCTTGTACTTTAGATCCATCGTGGCGTCTGATGTGACTTTTTAAACTAGACAATGTATTGAAGAGACACCCACATAGATTGCACATCCGATTTGAACTACCAAGAGCTGCAGTTAAATTCTGATCTTTGTGGATCTTAAAATGACTTTTGACGCCATCGTCAGAATTTCAGACCTTATGGCATACACGATATTGAAAGGTGTGTAGAAATATATAGGAAGAATAGTTGGTGGAGGTTCGTTTTTCATCTCATTAAGTAGCCTATGGCTACTTACCACACAGCCACTCCTGCGCCTATATATTTTTTTTTTTCTTGTCTGGCCGTAAAGCCTTTTCTGTTTGTTTTCCTGTCTTGTTTTTCGTCCGCCACTACATTCCTCCATGGCTGGATTTAATTTGCGTATACAAATTTAATCTGCGGTCCATGGTATGAGCCGTTTTAACGATGCGTCCTGCCCAAGCTCGTCGAAACGCCGGTGTTAAAACGTGGGTAGCTTATGAAGTAGAATGTTCTCTATGTGGCTTGTGTGTTTTCTCGTCTACGTTTGTTTGCAATGTCCTGTACCCAGATATGCACCTATACATACAGGTGGATGTCGGTATGCACATACCTGTACGTATATATGCATATACTCATTTACTATTTGTTTTTATATATATATATATATATATATATATATATATATATATATATATATATATATATATATATATATATATATATTTGTGTGTGTGTGTGTGTGTGTGTGCGTGTGTGTGTATGTATGTATGTATGTATATATATATATATATATATATATATATATATATATATATATATATATATATAGTTTTAGGGGAAAGAACCAAGGTTCATGAACTCATCAATGAAAATCCACTGTCACATATAGAAAAATTAATAATTAAAAGCACAATAAATGAATATACTCATTTATTGTGCTTTTAATTATTAATTTTTCTATATGTGACAGTGGATTTTCATTGATGAGTTCATGAACCTTGGTTCTTTTCCCTAAAACTATATATTTATATATATTTTACTCTGTAAAGCTCAATTTAATTTTAATTTTTTATAAATTGATTTTAATTGAGTTTTTACCTGTAATATTGGATTTTGTCCCTAATATATATTAATATATATATATATATATATATATATATATATATCGATTTAAAAAAGAGCTAAAATCTGATCCATTGAAAATACTTTATTGTGACCTATTATCATTTCGATGCAATATCCAGATCGATTCATGCATATTATAAAATATGGGATACTGTATCTCTTCAGGGTCATATTAATACAAAACAGACAGTAAAAATAGACAACATTCATAGACAACATTCATAGTTGACCTAGAACTCAATAGTTGTACATTATATTTATCTTTATGTAACAGCGACTTCATCTTTTCGTCTTGAATAGGCTTCTCAGATTGCATTTAGAAGGAATATGACTAACATTTATAATGCTTAGTTCAAGTGGGCAACTCACTACTGAAGATGAAGACATCAGAAAGATATAGAGAGGAGACGGTTGTTTGGAGGACAAAGAAAGAGAAGGCGTACAGTGAAGAAGAAACCCAATAATCCTTTCTTCTATAGACAAAAGGCTTGAAATTTCGGAGGAGGCTATTAGATTACATCCACTCCAGTAGTTGAATGATGCTTATTTCATTGACCCCGAAAGTATAAAAGGCATATCGACGTCATCGGAACTTGAACTCAAAACGTAAAGACGGACGAAATGCCGCTAAGCATTTTGTCCGGTGCGCTAACGATTCTCCCAGTTCACTGCTTTAAAAAGAAACCTAACAATAAAACTACATCGCCGAATGGGCGTGTAGCGCGTGTGGGCGTGTGTTCCCGTGTGCGCGTGTGTGTTCCCGTGTGCGCGTGCGTGTTCCCGTGTGTGCGTGTGTGTTCCCGTGTGCGCGTGTGTGTGTTCCCGTGTGCGCGTGTATGTTCCCGTTTGCGCGTGTGTGTTCCCGTGTGCGCGTGTGTGTTCCCGTGTGCGCGTGTGTGTACGCGTGCGATTACTGTTGGTAAGCGAGATGGAGAACTTGATAATACAGGTTATTTTCGGATAATTCAAATCCTTACTAGTTTATAATTAGTGTGTCTATCAATTATGTCTACATTTTGGTTGAATATAGATTTTTCACCATTATAAAGCTATTTTGATGATGCCTTAATGGATAAAGGTATAAGTGTACACATAGACACATACATACATGCATGAATATATATATATATATATGTGTGTGTGTGTGTGTGTGTGTGTGTGTGTGTGTGTGTGTGTGTGTGTGTGTGTGTGTGTGTGTGTGTGTGTATAGTCTATAATTATAAACATAATTATAATTAGGGGTCAGCTAATTGCTTCACCACATACCGAACTTAGAAATAGGAGTTAAAAATTCCTTTTCTACTACTGTAAGAATCTCTACGACAGTAACACACTTTTTTACGTAGGCAAAGAGAAAAACAATGAATCAACACTGAAGAGAGAAGTAAGTAATTAAAACACTTTAATCTCGAAACGCGTCTGTGGCTAATCGGAGTCGTATTGATTCATTGTCTTTCTCTTTGCCTACGTAAAAAAGAAGAAAAGGAATTTTTAACTCCTATTTCTAAATTCGGTATGTGGTGAAGCAATTAGCTGACTCTAATTATAATTATGTTTATAATCATTTGAATATTTGTATAATTTTACCTATAAAGAATATTTTAACGTGCCGAGCTGCTTGGTAAAATTATTAATTAATTGAGTGATTAATTAATTTAATTAAGTAGGAGTGGCTGTGTGGTAAGTAGCTTGCTTACCAACCACATGGTCCCGGGTTCAGTCCCACTGCGTGGCATCTTGGGCAAGTGTCTTCTACTATAGCCTCGGGCCGACCAAAGCCTTGTGAGTGGATTTGGTAGACGGAAACTGAAAGAAGCCAGTCGTATATATGTATATATATATGTATGTGTGTATGCGTTTGTGTGTCTGTCCCCCCAACATCGCTTGACAACCGATGCTGGTATGTTTATGTCCCCGTAACTTAGCGGTTAGGTAATAGAGTCCGATAGAATAAGTACTAGGCTTCTAAAGAATAAGTCCTGGGGTCGATTTGCTCGACTAAAGGCGGTGCTCCAGCATGGCCACAGTCAAAAGACGGAAACAAGTAAAATTTTAAAAAAATTTTTTTTAATTAATTTTACCCTTTTATTATTAATTTGAATATATATATATATATATATATATATATATATATATATATATATGTTATATTTATACATATGTGTGAGTATGTGAGTGTGTGTGTGTCCGTGTGTGTGTGTATGTGTGTGTGTGTGTGTTTAAAATACTAAGTAATGGTGCAGGTGAGAAAATAGGTAAAATATATAAATATGTATTACTTTATAAAGATTGCTTAATAATCCTATATTTCGCGAAAGATTTACCTTTTTCAAATATAATCAAATATTTAGAGAATATAATCAAATGTTCAGAGAAATGTGCCGTTACCGGCAGACCGCCTAGAATTCTCGTCACTAGAAAAACGACTCATTTCTCCGAACTTTTTGCTAATTTTTTTCTTCGATTTGAAAGGGGCGAACTTTCCCGAAATATTATAAGATCATCAAAAGACTTACGTAAAGTCATACAATATTTTTCCCTTTGTTTTCGTTCATTTACAACATCTTACTGATTTAGCCTATATTGGTCAAATGTTTTTCAAACATTTATATTATTTACACACATTGTAACACACTTTCATATATTTTTGTGCGTGTGTCCATGTATATGTGTGCGTGTGTGTGTGTATGTGTGTATGCATACATACACCTATCTCTCTCTCTCTCTCTCTCTCTATCTATCTCTCTCTCTCTCTCTCTCTCTCTCTCTCTCTCTCTCTCTAAATCATTTGCACCCAAAGCATATATGTATATATGTATGTCTGTATATGTACAAAAACGTTTATATGTGTGTTAAATCATATTTTTATATATACATATATATGTAAGTGTAGGGTGGAGCGTAAGTGTAGGGTGGAGCGTAAGTGTAGGGTGGAGCGTAAGTGTGTGAAAAAGTGTGACTAAGAAATATAAAAAGACGAATCTAGCGTGAACTGCTAAACTATACAGGAAAGAATGAAAACAGAAAATTCTTGCGGGGAAGAGGAAAAGACAAGCGATGATAATAGACATTACTTATAGATGATAAATTAAGTAGAAACAAAGTTAATACGCATATCTAAAAAATACACTAAGAAATATGAGTATTAGTATTAAAATAAATGCCAATTTACACTAACACACACATATACTCCTAAGATTTATTCGTATTTTTTGAATGAAGAAGATAAATTTTGTACAAATACTTGTATTTATATGCAAATTGGTTTTTGTTATGTGATGTTGACGACGCTGGGTGAGGAAAATTTTTGTTCTAATAGCTGTTGATCCCACTCGGCTATTTGAATAAAATGTCTTTTCTATTTCTGTAGAAAATACGAAAGAGTATCAGAAATAAACATGTCTGCTGTAAATTGATATTTATGCCCGATACACGAATGCTATAATAATGCTATATAATACACATGTATATCAGATAACATTATTATATATAGCATTCGTATATCGAGTATGTTGTTACCATGATATAATGATATATTAAGAAATATATTTGAGAAATAACTACATTAATCTCCTAGCTTTTATTAGCGGGGCCCTCTTCTGCGTACATAAGTAAAAATGTGTGTATAACAGATTTCATGTTTGTTATCCGGAAAATTCAACCGCCAAGTAAGACCTTAGCTCGATAATTTTTTACTTTAGAACGTCTCATACGGTTGAATTAGTAGATGTTTGTGATGTTGAAATTACACTGATTAGAGAAGTTTTGCATGTCCAGATCGGATATGTCTCTTCTCTAAATACATAGTATACAAAGCGACATTTTTTATACAATTATAGCTCACATTATCGATAATCATTATTAGGATATAGAATATACGTATTATATTTGGTTTCCTGTGCGATTTATACAACTGATACTGAATAGATACTGAATAAATGTAAACAACACGTAGTTTTGGGCACTTGAATGGATGGTAATATTGTGTATTCTGAGCATTGCATTTAATAAATGAATGTGTGACATATTTTCGAACGATTTTCTTGGAAGTGTGACCAATGTAGTGAGAAAGTGTGACATTTCTCCATGTAGAAATGATTAAACGTATTTCCTTTCGTTTGCGAATATTTCTGCTCATATATTGTCACGTTGTTTTCATACTTTCATCGCTAGAACAATTGAAAACGTGAAGTCGAAATTCAAAAAGATTAAGTTATTTTTCTACCCTACCTCATAGCATTGAGTGATTTCACTTAATTTTGTTTGACGAGTGTGATTCTACCAATCTATAACATGTGTGTATATACTTGAGTGTGTGTGTGTGTGTGTGTGTGTGTGTGTGTGTGTGTGTGTGTGTGTGTGTGTGTGTGTGTGTGTGTGTGTGTGTGACGTGACTGTTCGTTTTTGAAAAATTATATTTCTAATTTCCTGTATATCCATATTACTTGTTTCGTTGTTATTGACAACTTGTTTGCTATATCTTATCCATTGTATGGACTGTTCAAGATCACATGACTCTATAATCATGATGGCAGCCATACAATGACAACTTTTGTATATAATAGATTTATATGATGTTTATTATCCTTACTTCCAGTGGTTATTATAAGGAGCTTCATGATTAATAGAAACGTGTTAATGCATTTTCAATGTGTTTGTTATTTGTGTTGAGGATTCTGCCAGATGTCAACTCTCCGATGATTCAAGCCAAGATTTTGTAATCATTTATAGATTTAAGTCAGCGTATCTAGTATACCAGATAAACTCGTCCCATAGGAGTGAATTATCTGTTAGCATATTCAACTATTTTCGATCATCTTGTGTGTAATATCAAAGTTGAAATCTTAAGACCGAGTGGCATGAAAATCAAGGCTATCAAAAGAAGATAAAACACTGAACCATTAAACTGTACCAGAAACCATTTCCTTCGTAATATATCAATGAAAAGTTTGAATCTTTATAGCTTACAGTTCCATAATTCTTTCTCTCGTCCGCTGTCTTTCTTTTCACACAATCTAACATACTATCACTTACATACAAAAATTTATCCATCACACTTTCTCTTTACTTCTCATTCTCTCTCTCTCTCTCTCTCTCTCTCTCTCTCCCCCTCTCTCTCTCTCTCTCTATCTCTCTCTCTCTCTCTCTCTCTCTCTCTCGCTCTCTATCTATCTATCTATTTATCTCTCGCTCTCTCTCTCTCTCTCTCTCACTCTCTCTCACTATAAATATGCATGTGCGTGTGCATACGCACGTGTGTATGTATGTAGAAATTTTTAACCATAAAGAACACGCAAAAACTGTTATATGCACTTTACGTTTATTTATTATTAGTACAGATTCTTATGAAATGTCAAAAAGTTTCGTTGTATTTTTGCAACGTGGGCCCTGGTGCAATTCTACTGCATGGCTAAAATGACACCGCGACAATTTAATTGTTCGATTTTCAAGAAATGCAGATTAAGATTAAACTACTTACCCGATAATTTTGATTCCGAACATGTATAATGTATGCATGCGTATACATACAAACATACATACATGCATGCATGCATACATACATACATACATACATACATACATACATACATACATACATACATACATACATGCGCGCACACGTACCCATATACATATACACACACAAAAATATGTATATGTACGTTTTTGTGTATGTACATGTTTGTAAATGTATATATTTGTATGTTTTTATTTATATGTATGCATATGTAAGTTTGGATGCATGACTTGTACCTATGCATATTTATGTATATATTATCGATAAAACTTCAATTTTACAAGTGTAATGGTCAGTTCTTAGCCCTCAGCTAAAACATATTAGAAGCTACATCAGAGATGATTTAGACATGCTGAACCATCTCTCAGAACAAGTCGGGGAAGAATCCCTCATGGTGTCCTTCGATGTTATAAACCTATACTCCAACATTCCACATGATTATGAAATGGAAGCGATTCGATTCTGGCTAGAACTACCTCCAGAGGAAATACCAGAACGAATAAACAAAACCTTCATCATTGAATCAATTAAATTCATTCTCCAGAATAATCATTTCATTTTTGACACCAACTGCTACCGCCATATATCGGGAATTGCAATAGTCACGAGAGCAGCACCTACCATTTCCAACCTCACAATGGGATTCTTAGAGAAAAAAATATATCAGAATTCACTGCGAAAATTTGGAGATCATCTCGCCCAATACATTAAAGAAAATTGGAAGAGATACCTGGATGACTGTTTCATACTCTGGAATAACAACTTAAAGAAACTCCTAGAATTTAAAACACTTCTGAACAGCATCCACACAAGCATTCAATTCACAATGAAATACAACCAGGAGGCACTTCCATTCCTAGACATTCTAATAAAAAAAAAAACAGACAACAACAAAATCGAAACAGACATATTTTATAAAACAACAGATGCAAAACAATACCTTCTCTTTAGCTCTTGCCATCCTAGACACACAAAAACAAACACCCCCTTAAACCTTACAAGAAGAATCTGCACTATTGTCTCAGAGAAAAAAACTAGAGATTTAAGACTACAAGAACTGAAAAACGTCCTCTTGGATAGACACTACCCAATCCAACTCATTAATGAAGGAATAAAACTTGCCAAATCTATCAACACCGAGACATTAAGAAAAACCAAAGACATTAACAAGCCTCTCCTTAAAACATTACACTACATTTCCACATACAACCCCAGAAACAAAGAAGCATTCAACACAATCATACAAAACCTACCAATAAAACACAAGGACCTAAAACTAAAAAGAATTTTACGTGACATTGAAATTGTCAAAAGCAACAAACAACCTAAGTCATTAAAGAAACTGCTAACTAATGCAAAATTATTCCCCTCCACAACAAGCCCCAAAGTAAAAAAATGTAATCGCCCCAACTGTAGCACATGCCCCAACCTTTTGGAAGAGTCAGAATACTATTTTAAACAAAGGCAACACTTTACAATTAAATCAAATTTCACTCGTGCATCCAAAAATCTGATCTACATAATTAGATGCTCGGGCTGCCAGAAAGACTATATCGGTAGCACGGGGAATTCTATCCGTCAACGTTGTACGGTGCATTGTCAACAGATAGCCTCACCACAATACCGCCAAATTTATCTCAGTGAACATATCGATGTATGTACGAAACAAATGCAACCTAAATTCACTATTTTCCCTCTATATAAATTTACTGACTGGACTTCTACACCAGCCCGACTCAATAAAGAGACCTATTTCATCCAAAAATAAAAAACCTGAACTAAACACCATTTCATTTTAATTGTATTACTAATTGTCACTTAATTACTTGACTTCTGGACACCCATTCATATTCAAACCTGAGTCATGAGAGGTCCGACATGACACTTATGGAGAAAATATTCATATCTTGGCAATTGCTTTATCGTTCACTTTCTATTGGACTGATTTATTTTATTCAATTATGGAATTTCAACATATACAAAAAAGTTATATATGTATGCCAACTACAATTTTTAAGTATAAATTACTGTTCATACTTATATGTGTACATATATATATATATATATATATATATATATATTTTACAAGAGAGAAAATGAGATGTTAGAGCATAAAATATGTGCATATAAACTCATTCACACATTACTGCTTAATCTTTAAAACCTAGCACGGTAATATAATTAACTGTGTATAAAATGAAATGACTCTTGTAACTGTATGCTTGCCAAAAACACTGAAGAGCTCCCCTTGACATATTGCTTCATCTCTGTTCACTTTTTTTCAAAGATAGCAAAAAGTTTTCTCTATATAACCTGACAATCGTTTGATCGTGAAACCGGTACTTATTTAATTTGTAATGATGTAATGATGTAATATGATCCTAATATCACTATAAATTTTATTATACAAACTTTCTATGACTCTTACACTTCTTTTCTTTCTTATACATATATATATATATATATATATATATATATATATATATATATATATATATTCTGTCAGATACCGGCCATGATGAAATACCAAAAAGGTATTGAAAATACGTATTCGCCTTTATATATTTAATCCTTTATATTGAACACTCAATATTTCATATATTCAATAAGACATTCAATACTTCATTTCATTGTACCATCCATTTTTATATTATATATTATATATTTCATATTCTATATCCCACATTAATTTTACAAGAATATAAATAAAACATAAAAAACAGACAGAGTTGGAACTCTTTTAATAAAATAATATATTCCTCTATACACGATCATACAAAACCCCCTTTTTTTGTATTTATTTTTACTCACACACACACATATATATATATATATATATATATATGCATTTACAATTGCCTGTGTTTGTATATATATGTATGTATGTATATATATATATATATATATATATATATATATATATATATATATATATATATATATATACATACATACATACATACATACATACATACATACATTCATACATACATACATAAATACATACATACATACATACATACATACATACATACATACATACATATGTATATATATTGGATCTGGAATGCAGTGAATATATATATGTATATATTAGAAATGGAAGGCACAGTGAATCGTGAAACTGCATGCCGGTATGCATGTGTATATTATTTCATATACATATATATTTATACGGATGTGTATATTGATTTATTCATATGCATGTATATGTGAGTGTCGGGACAAGTCCGTATATGCATTGATATATGCGTGAATGTCCGTATACGGTGTACACACGAATATGCTAATCTCGACCCAAATTTGTTATCCCATATATATAAATTGATATATGTAAACAAATACATACATACGCATACATATACATACATATATATAGACAGACAGACAGACAGTTAGATAGATAGATAGATAGATAGATAGATAGATAGATAGATAGATAGATAGATAGATAGATAGATAGATAAACATATTTTTAGTGAGCTGGTTTGTCTTTCTAAGGCTAATGTTTTTCTTTATTTCTCTGCATCCTCTCATCCGCTTTTCTCTTGCAACCCCCAGCATTTTCTCATCTCCCTCTGTCTCCCTTTCTCCCACCCTTACATTTCCTCTTTTACTCTCTCTCTCTCTCTCTCTCTCTCTCTCTCTCTCTCTCTCTATCTCTCTCTCTCTCTCTCTCTCTCTATTTATCTATCTATCTATCTACCTATTTTTCTTTCCTTCTTTCTTTCCCTACTTCATCTTCCGTTTTCCTCTCTGCCCCAAGGAAATTTTCATCAGTTGGCATGAAGTTACAAGTAACCGGTCTTACTAAGAATAAATAAGTGGTCAGAGCTTGTTGGTCAACTCACTAATCAATACAGTCATTAATCAACAGGTTGTTTCAACTGTCTTATTAACACATGTCAAAGTTTTCCGTCAACAATGGCTGCACATGGTTGTTTTCAGAGACAAATGAGAAAATTAAATCTACGCTTGTGCACCCAAGGAAATTACCTTCACAATAAGGCTGAAGGGAGAAATAATTGCTACATTATACGTACCTTGACGTTGTTGGCTTAGGACAGATTTTGATGGAATGCACACGCCTGTGTTAGTCAGCGTGTACGTATGGATATATATTTGCATTTAAGGTCTAGTATGACTGAGTGTTGGTCAACATAGTAGCAACCCTGTTTTGATTTTGTATTATCTCATATTGTTTGTTCAAAATAATTTCCATTATTTTATTTAATGTGGTTTTTCTGAATAGATAAATGGGTTGAGGTGACTTTTCTGTGGTTGCAATCGAACAACGAAGTTAATCAAACGCACTAGAAAGAAACTTATCAAGATTTTTACCTGTATGTATTCAGAGTTCAAATACCTCCGATATCAATTTTGCTTTTTTCCTACCAGAATAAGGATGGTCCTAATGTTTCCTTAAGCAAATAGTATTTTGCCTACGTTAGAAATCGCTAATAATTCATATATGAGGTGGGTTGGCAGAGTTAGTAGAATAAAACAAAAGATTTTGCAGATTTAATTTTGTTGCTTTACGTCATGAGTTCAAATTTCACCGATGTCGACTTTTACTTTCATCCTTCTAGGGGCTATGAAATAGGCAAAACACGTATTTCATTTAATCCACTGAATTCATTCTTCAAAAGAATTCTTGTTTTGCGCCTGTTACATATATATATATATATATATGTCCGGCTACTTATCTTTCTTTCGTTTTTTCGCTTTCGCGAAGCTGGCACGAACATTCTTCGTCTGCCTTCCAGTTCGTTGCTTTACAGCGTTCAGCATACACATATTTTTTTCACGTCTGGCCGTATAGTCTTCTCGTTTGTTCTCACTGTTTCGTTTTCCTCTTTTGTTTTCTCTCCGCCACTACATTCCTCCACGTTACAAATTTAATTTGAATTAAATTTAATTTAAATTTAATTTGTGATCCGTGAGAAGAGCCATTTTAACGATGCGTCCTGCCATAACTCTTCGAAACGCCAGTGTTGAATGGTGGCAGCTGAAAGAAATGTTCTTTATGTGGCCTGTGTGTTTTCTGTACTTGTTTACCATTTTGTCTACGTTTTGTTTGCAATGTCCTGTACCCAGATATGCATCTATATATACAGGTAGATGTAAGTATGTACATACATGTACGTATGTATGCATATACTCATTTATTATTTGTGTTATATATATATATATATATATATATATATATATATATATATATATATATATATATATATATATATATATATATATATATATGTACTCGTCTCCAGAATGGAGACGAACACCAACACTTCCATGTGGCTTGAACATATGTGAACATCATTTCACATGAAACTGTCAGTGCCCTTGTTAACCCACAAATAAAGAATATCTATCCACTAATGTGGTGATGAGCACTCGTTCTCACTGCATATATACATATACATATATAGGTGAGAGAGGGGAGGAGGGGAGGAGGGGTAGAGAGGGGAGGAGGGGTAGAGAGGGGAGGAGGGGTAGAGAGGGGAGGAGGGGTAGAGAGGGGAGGAGGGTAGAGGGACACACACAGAGTCACACACACACACACACACACACACATATACACACAAACATCGATATCAACTGGTTCTCGCGTTCGAGAATTTAATTTTTTTATCATGGGAAATATCCACAGGAAGAAATTCCGATCGCATGGAATCGTTTACAATGGATCTCAGTTTGCAAGGGAGCGACCAACACATTATACTTTCAAGACCATTCTCTGCGATGCATGTACGGCGAGGGAAGAAGTATCAAGCAATGAAAGTGCAATGGACTGCAATTGACCACAGTTTGCACCTACTTAGCCAGTCTGTTTGATGTTAACTGCCTCTGCCAGTTTAAACGTGATTCAATTCAAACATTGCTGTTACCTGTCCGGTGAGTGAGTTTGTGTGTTTCTGTGTATGTATGTATTTGTGAGTGTGTGTTATTACATATTGGTATGTTAGTATACAAGCGTACGAGTGTGAGCGGTAGGCTTTGTTTTGGCTAATATATGAGGTTGAGTTTCTGAGCAAATTTGATGGTGCGTGTGTGTATATGTGCGTCTGTGTGTGCTTGTATGTGTCTGTCAGTGTGTGCACATGTATTGGGGTATGGTTCATCTAGCTCCATTGTGTTAATCTGTATGAGGAAACTTCCTTGTGTGCATCTCAATGAATGTGTGGAGGTGTATATTGATTCGTTGATATGTACGTGCATATGTACCGGTGAATATGTATGTGCATGTGTGTGTGTGTATGTTCGTGCATGTATGTACATGTATGTGTGTACATGTGTGTATGCTCATGTGTTTATGTTTATGTGTGTATGTTCATATGTTTATTCTCGTGTATGTGTGTGTGTGTATGTGTGTGTGTGTCTGTGTGTGTGTGTGTGTGTTTGCAAGTTTGGGAATAAAGTGGGCTTACCTTCTTATATCGAACGCATGCGTTATGTTTTGTGTGTGTGTATGTGTGCGCATATGTATGTGTTTCTGTAGCTGCGTGTTTGTGTGTGTGTGTGTGTGTGTGTGTGTGTGTGTTCACGCTTTTATATTGTATGTGTGCGTTTGTAAAGGTGTATGGTTTATTGTATTAGCTAACGTGTGTGAGCGTCCGAACTTATTTCCAATGCTGTTGCTCCTGAGATTATTGACGGAAAGCTTCTAAAGGCTGTGATGCATGTGTGTGTGTGTGTGTGTGTGTGGAAGAATACCATACAAAGAAAGTTGCATCTAGTCTCAAACAAATTCCGCTTTCTAGAAAAAGTGTTCAACGCTTTAGTTCAAGTAAATACATTTGTTCAAGTTATCTACGTTTTGTACACATGAACAATCTCGGAGAGGAGATGCTATTCATGAAAAGTTAAACACATCATCTTCGATAAAGTGATAGGTAGGCTAGAAGATAAACAAATCTCAATAAAAACGTGATTCAAATTAGTTTAGATGATACTGGTACAGTGAAAAAATTTATAAAAAGAATGAGGAAAAAAATTGTGCCTCATATTTTACATATGTATTGCAGTATTCATTGCAGTAAAACACTTAGATGATAGCACGGAGAGTGTTTTTCCGTTACAGCTTAAACTATAACTAGTGCTTTGAATGACAACAATTTAAGTAATTTTGTGGCTATGGAAAATATAAGACTGTGATTATCCTTAAGGAAACATTAATCAAATTTTTACTATTCAAGACTTCTCTGAATGGACCAAATGCAATTAAAAAAACACGACTGCCAACTTAATTGTTGAACAAATGATATATTGTGTGATCCAAATTAAAGCCGCTTTTCTGTAACTCAAGTGATATGACTATGTCAATCAACGAATTAAATCTAAGGACAAAAAATGGATCTTGTGAAAGTTATCACAAATTAAAGGTCTCAGGAAAACTCACCTTATTTGTAGAATCAATTTCCAAAACAGCTTGCTGTTTTCAAAAAGTTTGCAAACAGCAACCCAACAGCGAACTATATCCAAAACTGGCTAGAGCATACGAACGGAGTATATAAATATTTTGTAAGCAAATTTAAGGATATTACGAAAACGAAAAAAACACCCCTTAATTGTTAATCAACTACCGTGTCAGAGAAAACGGCTGACAAATAATTAGAAAATTTGTAAATGGGTAAATTGTAGAAATGTTCAATCTAATTGAATCAGTCATTATTTTTTCCGACTATATGACACGTGAAAGCAGGGTATTCTGTTATCAGTGTTGTATTAAATCAAAAGAGAAGCAGACTGAACCTTACTGAGCGTGGCACAATACAACTGAAAATGAATCATTCTTTGAACATTGATTATGATACATAAAAGTATATTGGAGATCTTGGCAGAGAAAGGCTGTAAATCACTGCTTTAGATGTATCTAAAGCGCTCATCTGGACTTCGTTTTCAGAACCTGAAAAGGCACAAGTAAATTTAGAGTTAATGTCTATAAATTTATACAATTACCACACACAAACATTTTAATTGCATTCAAAGATCACCTGACCGATACTCTCATTCTACTTTCTTCAAATAAGAATGACGGAGTTCGTGTATGTAGTCTGAAAAAGAAATGAGATGTCTCAGCTGGGATGCCATGATCGTAGGGCTGACCAACAGAAATCAATTCTTCACTCCCCTGTTTGACTCTACTGATTCTATTAATGTGCAATTAGCCCAACAAAGGATGTTCGTTACGAAACAGTTTCGACTGTATTGAACAATGACAATTAACAATACACACCCTATTATGTTTCTATTTCATTCATCTGGTATTGACTTTGATACGATCATCAGATTCTTTTCTAAGTACATATCAAATAAATGTTCTAAATCTTGAATGACTCTACATATGACCATTATCCCATTTCTTCAACACGATTCTCATTTTAGACACTGAACATTTCAGCTGTTCAATACGATAAGGGCTTAAATGCAAGTAACACAAGAATATATATGCATATTCCCCACTCTTCCTTTTTCTTTTTGTATACACACAATACGCATGCGTATATGTGTGTGCGTGCGTATGTGGTCCTGACAAAGCCTAGGACATCGATATTCTAGGCTGTGAACACATAGTCTATACGTACTTTACTCTACCTCACTATTGATTATTCGTTTGTTTGTTTGTTTGTTTTTTGTCTCATGTACATAATTCTTTTAGATTATATTATGCTATATTGTATTATATTTAGTGTGATAAGTTCTAACGCACGAAGCTCTTGGCCCTTGAGTCAGTCAGTTGCTTCTGCTAAATACTGATTATATACATACATATATATATACCTCTCTATTTTCTCAACTTATTATCATAATAAATAAATATATATAAACCACGGTTTATATAGTTACCTTGCAGTTGAGTATTAAATATAATGTTCAATATTCTTTGTATAGGTAAGTAACTAGTACTTTCATAGGATTTTATTATCCCTGAATAGGTTTGTAACCTATAATTGTGCTTATGTTTGTAACCTTTAATTGTAACCTTTAATTGACTATATATATATATATATATATATATATAGTCAATTCAAATAAATGAGTAAAATTGACGGACAACAAGAGGACGTGCACAAGAAATGTATTAAACTTGACGCTCGGTGAAAAGAGAGAGATTGACGTTTCGAGCATAGCTCTTCGTCGGAAAGGAGAAAGGGAGAAGTCCAAAGAAAGAAAAGAAATCAGCAACAGCATGCATGTAATTTACATTATATATATATATATATATATATATATATATATATATATATATATAGAGAGAGAGAGAGAGAGAGAGAGAGAGAGAGAGAGAGAGAGATCTGTTGCAGTATTCATTAGAATCTAGGTATATCAGCATGTAGGACGCCACGAATGGTTGGGGACTTAGTATCGAACTCTCAGTACTTTAAAGTAATTATTAGTTGTATGTTAGTAGTATAATGTACGTATGTATATGTACACGCACATATGTAGCTATATATACACATAGAATATAGATATATACATAGGTGCCAAATCTAATATAAACTGTAGATCCAACCCAGGGTCGGTTCCAAGTGTAGCGTATTTATAAAAGAACACAAGCGGGGTTCAAAACTCAAAAGAGCTGTTTCGGCAACATAGATGCATTCTTAGGAAAAAATATGCCATCATCAGGTAATTTTTTTAAAACACATAAATAGACAAGATAGCCACAGAAAATGACCAATTCACTGTCTACTATAGTGAAACAAGTCGTGTTTATGTTAAAAATTGACCTAATGATAGCGGATTTGTTTGCTATGATGTAATCTAAAATAAAATTATGCTGAAACAGCTCTTGTGAGTTTTTAGGACCACTTGTGTCATATATATATATATATATATATATTTATATATATATATATATATATATATATATATATATATATATATATATATATATATATATATATATATATATATATATATATGTATGTATATATAATAATAATATTAGGGACAAAATCCAAAATTACAGGTAAAAACTCAATTAAAATCAATTTATAAAAATTTTTAATTAAATTGAGCTTTACAGATTAAAATATATATATATGTATATAGTTTTAGGGAAAAGAACCAAGTTTCATGAATTCATCGATGAAAATCCACTATCACATATAGAAAAATTAATAATTAAAAGCACAATAAATTAGTATAATATAATACAAAGTAAATATCATAAGATAAAGATAATATTATCTTTATCTTATGATATTTACTTTGTATTATATTATACTAATTTATTGTGCTTTTAATTATTAATTTTTCTATATGTGATAGTGGATTTTTATCGATGAGTTCATGAAACTTGGTTCTTTTCCCTAAAACTATATATATGTATATATATATATATGCACACACACAAACATACATACATATATATATATATATAAAAGAAAACAGGAAGCTGGAAAATGTATTGGTATTATTTATTCACCATTACATATGTTTCATTTGCTAATAGGAATTAGGGAGTTTTACACGTTAGATAAAAATGTAAGGAATTACATGTGTTTCTGTGTGTGTGTAAATACAGCGAGCTAGAAGCGTCGTTAAAGCATTACGGTCGATAGATTGGCGTAATTATTAGAGTTAGATATGAACCCATGCTGTATTGTTTCCAACTTTTGGTATCACCAGTTCAAATCCCACCTCAAGTAAGTGATTTTTTCTCGTAGTGGGAAAGTGGGACCTTTGTGAACAGCTAATAGTGATAGGCTCCTAATATTAGATGAAGTGACGCATTGACTGGATTAACTTAGTAATATCAATATGCATGAAAGAGATCACTGCACTAAAATTTGGGATAAACGCTAGGTCAGAATGTGCGTGTGTATGTGTGTTGTGTGTGTGTATGTTGTGTGTGAGTGTGTTGCGTACGAGTGTATTGTGTGTGTGTATGTATGTATAACTTTTGCGTGGGTATGTATATATCGAGAGAGAAGGGAAGATAGAGAGAAAGAAAGAAGAGTGCGTGTACATTTACCTCATTTGATTGTGGCTGTTCACACGGTTTTTCTTGTTCTTTTCGTACAATAACCTTTTGAAAACTTTGATATTGTTCATCAATCAATCAATTGATAAGCAAAATGCTCCATATATATGTGTGTGTGTATATGCTAATGTTTGCATCATCTGCATTCTCTGTCTGTCTCTCTGTCTCTCTCTCTTTCTCTCTCTCTCTCTCTCTCTCTCTCTCTCTCTCTCTCTCTCTCTCTCTCTCTCTCTCTCTCTCTCTCTCTCTCTCTCTCTCTCTCTCTCTCTCTCCCTCTGCTTGCTAGTTCATACATTACTGTAATTCTTGAATAGCACCTAAAACTCAATATAGTCAATATATTGCAATGATTTCTCCCACCTATTAAGAATCTGTAACAATAGAGACTCGATGGACTAGACTTGTATCCACTAAACCGGAAATTTTTAAACGGTGTTCTCTAAATTACTATTGCTGCTGATTACATTAAGTGCACCAAGATATAAACAGAGTCAACCATTCCTGAATGAGAGCCAGTTTCGCTCCTCCTACACACAACTATTTTGTTGTTAGGTAGGCTTTGATATTCTCAGACCAAGGAATGCCTTTTTGCAGCTTGGAATGCACATGGATATTTTTTATGTATATATGTACACATAACGCACACTTCCTTGGTATTCTGCTAATTAACGTGTATTAAGTTCGTTTTATTTTTTGTTTTTGCTTTTTGCTTTTGTCTGGATAATTTATTCTTCCTATTTGACTGTGTCAGGTTAGCTATATCCCAATACAGATAAAACATTTTATTTTATGTATGTATAAATACCAAGATTTTGGGCGGACATTATAGCTATATCTTTCTTCTATGTGATTGTTAAATACTTAGGATGAAGGAAAGAAACAGAAGCTCATTATAACATGTCATAAAAACGTTATAATATTCAGTCATATTGTTTTTCTTTCACTGTTGATGATAAATGATCATCTCACTTTTCAGAATCATCCTGGTAACAACTGCAATTATAACAATGCCTGAGATTGTGAATAAAATTCTTGAGTTTAAATCTGCCAAGGATAACATGATCTTTCATATATATGCTGTCGGTGAAGTATAGAGGACAGTAATCTTGGGGTGGGGTAGGATAAAGGAGTTCAGGAAGTTAATAATGTTAAGTCGAAGAATTCGTTTAGCTCGAAATATCTGTTCATTTTAACCTCATCTTTCCTGTTCGTTTTCTCATTTTGAAAGGAAAACCACAATCTTTTACAGTAAGAATTCTTTGTTTGTTATTCTCGAGTTACAAGTGAACTCAGGAACCTTTACGTGACGCAGAGTTAAATCACCAGCCCAACAACAAAAATATTAAAGCATATACTTAAAAGTCATTCGTTTAAACTATATGATGTGTATTTTACTGGTAAATAATGTGATGAAAACTCACCACCAGACTAGAAAGCATGTCGAGGGCGTACGGAATTGAGTTCCAGTCAGAAAAATACAAGGTTCTGATAAATAGACACATCAAGAATGCAGCAAACTGCATTATGGTAAATGGACAAAAATTTGAAGTGGCCAATTTAGTTGCCTCGGATCCACTTTGAACATTAATGACAGCTGAATAAAGGTGTTACATACAAGGTATGGCCTAACTCTGTCTGCCATAACGAAGCTGAATGTCATGTGAAAAAGCAGTTCCATTATTTTTTCCTCGAAACTTAAACTGTACAAGTCCCTGGTAACTCCGGTCTTTCTCTCCAGTTACTAAAGTTTGACACAGAATGTAGAATCCGGGTATTCGAGCACTCGCTATCCAAACGCCATTTTTCAAAACACAGCTGCGGGAGAGCTGAAGAAAAGGCAAACAAATGCTGTCTTGGTCTGACAGCATTGTCAAGGAGTGGCCAGGTATCAACACCTCAGCATTTTTCTGTATGATAGAGAACAGAGATCAGGAACAATTTTTGACCGCCAGAGCATTTAGAGTGGCACTCCAGTTTATGTTTATGAACAAAGATATATTCTTTGTATAAACAAATATCTCTAGAAGTATGGTGTAAGATTATATGATACACGTTGTTATGTAGCTCGGCGTGTGGACTGCAAATTTGCCGTTGTTATTGTTGTATAATGCCGAACTGAACCTAACCGACATGTGATCTAAGTTTTTTGCTGCTATTTCTACACTTAGCAAAAATTTCAATCTTTAAAAGTACGTAATTTTTTTTATAATTAAGTTCTTCAAAAACTGAAAATCATTATTATAAACAGCATGTAAAAACTATTTTTTTGTAGAACTTTTCAAACTATCGTGTTTTATGCTGCAAAAATGAAAAGATCCCCAGTTCCATCCTTGTCTATGTTTTCCTATGAAATACTGATCTGAAGCTATTCAAGACTGACATCAGACTGACACCAGAATTCTAACAGAATCATTACAAAATACCCTGGTCTCTGCAATCTTTTGACAAGACTTACTTTTACTCTGACTGCACACAGATTTTACACTTTAATATATTTTCAGAGAAGACATAACTTTATAAAAACGATTTCTAAAATTTTGATATTCGTCTTTAATGTCTCTTTTTGTTTTGCTGTTTGAGTAAATATATAAATGTACATTGGTATTTAAGCTCAAGGTGGGTGGGTGTCTTTCAAAAGATTTAGCGCTCAAATAACTGAACTGTTCTCATAAATACTCATATCTAAACTAGTTTGTTATGCCCATCGCCAATGGACTCATTTATTTGCTTATTTCTCCCTGTAATTTAATGAAAAAAATTTTGTTGCTACAAATGGGCAGAATTATTTTCTTCTATTATTTTCATTGTACTTTACTTTTGGTAAGCAGCTTTTAATGCACAAACTAATTTTTATTGATATTTTATTCGATACATAGTTTTGTATGTTGCTTACTGGTTTTCAGAAAGCGTGAAATTAAATAATTGTTATGAAGAATAGAATAACTCTGCATTCGAATGAAAAGAATCTTATTGGCTGCGTGTGCACCGTTTCATTTGAAGCTGAATGAATGTATTTATCAAGTATAATTGCTGTTATTTAAGAATAAATACTATAATGACTGTTATTGCCGTTCTGCGATATGCCTCCAACTGATTCATATTATGATTATTACTGTTTGTAAATGCTTTCTTCTTTAACAGTTTATGTTCTAAAAGAAGTGACTGGTCGAAATAGTTTATCGTTTAATCAGCGCTTGTCATTCAAAGTCTCCGAGACAGGTTCGAATGGTTTCGATATAGTGTACTCTTCTAAAAGTAGTCATGGGCTAGGTAGTACGAGTAGTTGCGTTAAACTATCTTTTCGGCAGGCTTCCACGCAGTTTCCATCAACTAATTTTCACTGACAACGCTTAAATTAACTCGAGGCTATGTCTGTGCTACGCAGTGGGATCAAAACCAACACTGGCTTAATTGCGAAGGTAATTTATTTATAAATAGAAAAAAAAGCGAGTGACTGGTAGAACACTGGACTAAATGACTTTCAGTAATTACGTTTACCACTAAACATACAAGGTTTAAATCCTGCTCGTATCGACTTTGCCCTTCAGTATAACTGGATCGAGATAATACGCGCCAGAAACACACTGAGAATGATTCAATAAATTATATTCTCTACACAAATGTGCGCCTCTCTACCAATATAAAAGGCATTGTTTATATTCAGCACATTGTAACTCTATTAGTAAAATGTTGAACTAGATAATTTACCTCAAAGAGATTAAGGCCGTGCTGGTCTCAATCAAAATGTTGACTCAGTTAAATTTCTCTTTCATCTATTCGAGGTCAATAAAAAGAAAAATAGTATAAACTGTAATCAATTCAATCAACCCACCTCTTTTCTACAAAGAATTGGCATGCATCGAGTCAAGGAAATCAATACTATGGACTTTTGTTATTTACAATTTAATTTTTGAAAATATATTTTATCCTTTGTTCATACATGCATATACATACATACATACATATATATATATATATATATATATATATATATATATATATATATATATATATATATATATATATATATATATATATATGAAGGAGAGTAAAAATAGGTCAAAAAATAAGAAGTGCATTGCGTTACGTGAATAATATTTTCAGAACTCTATGTCAAGATCATAGCGTCGAAGCTCCTTCGCAACAAGAACAGTCCTTCGTTCAGGACATTCTGAGGATTCGCGGTCAAACAGTGTCCGTACATTCCAACACCCAATATTCAATATTTTATTCGGTTCTATAACAGTAGCACGATAACGGCCGGGTTCAGACTGTGATGCTCTGGAGCACCTGCCGGGCCAGACTCTTTCATCTGATGTAGTTCCAGAGTCCTTACTGCCGTTTATTTTTATACTGTTTTGGTACATCATTGATTGTTTGCTTTTTAAGGCTACAGCCAGCCATTCAGTTGAGACTCACAGTACTATCAACAATCATCAAGTAATTAATTAATTAATCAATCAATGAATCAATGTTGTTATCGTGCAGTGCCTGTGCAAGAAGATTTTTTTAAGTGAGAAAAGGCTGTGCACTGAGTCAATCCCACTCACTAAGCATCAAAAGGCATAACCCGAAAGAAGAACAAGTCAACATCATCGGTAACCGCTGAGCCGCAGGTTTTATGTCGGAGTCATCCCAGTTATCTGAGTTGCCTTCTCCTAAAAGGATGCCTTAGCAAGAGCTAGGGATCCTTCACTCCCGATAGTTTAACCGCGAGATCGGGTATTCAGTCCGATTATTTCTATGTCCCCGCGCAAGATACAGCCATAAGCTGGATAAAATAGATATAAAAAAAACACGTACGATATATAAAAAATATTGATATACAATATATACATAAAATATACGATATGGAATATATAGAAATATATATAATGAGCAAACTATAAAAAAATATACAATATATAAAATTAGTGAATAAAAAGGGGGATAATTACACACATATTGGATGGCCGTTGACTCTCAAGAGTTCCTCTGCCCTTTGACGGGTTTTGTTTTTCATCACGCAGTGTGTCCAATATACACCTTCCTCACCAAGCAAGCTTTATACCTTTCTTTCCCCTCTATCCCCTCTATTTCTATCTCCCTTTCTCTCTCTCTCTCTCTCTCTCTCTCTCTCTTTATCTGTCAATCTATCGATCTGTCTATTTATCTCCTTCTCTCTCTCCCTCCCTCTCTTTCTCTATCTATCAATCTATCGATCTATCTGTTTATCTGTCTATCTTTAACGTTATGCCTTTCTCTTTCTTTCTTTCTTTCTCTCTCTCTCTCTCTCTCTCTCACTCTCTCTCTCTCTCCCTCTCTCTCTTTTCTCTCCCTCTCCCTCTCTCTCTCTCTCTCACCTTACTCTTTCTTCATCCGGAGTTTATTTCCCGTCTTGTTTAATTGTCTTGAAACTAGGACAACCTTAGTGATTGTTATATTACCGTTTTCCTTAAAGATACATTTTATTTACTTCTCTTCAAAATAAAACATTTGAAACAAAACTCCTTTTGCTACGTTAATAGCATTCATTTGATTTATTTAGCATTTTGCTACTTCAAAATACATAAGTCACTTTTCTATTTCTATATGGGCTTTTTTTTTCTTTTTTGTTGAGGGTTTTATTGCGCTGTTTGTGGCTACTATAAAATAAATAAACGCTAGTAATAAAATCTCGAGGATTTCGTTACAGTTAGGATTACAGAAGAATCTAGTTTACTATTTTTGTGTTTTTAATGCTATCACTTGAACTAAGAACCAGTTATATATTACATTTTAAAAAGGAGCCACGCACGACACTCTTGTTGGAGATGCTATACTTGATAGAATTTATTAGTGCTTTCATTCCAAAAGGATGTATATGCTTGAACATCATTGTTATTAATTAGTACGTCAACAATTAATTAGTATGTCAACAACTAATCATAAAAATAGCTTGATCCGATATGATAACAGTATTCTTTAACTAATCAGTCATATTGCATGCCCTTATTTGGCTGCCCTCGTTTTCTTCATAACCTTCCTATTCGCAGCATCGTATTGTTGACTTGTCTCTTGACACATTAGCCTGGTCTCCCTCAGGGTCTGTCTTAAATCACATAGATCCAAGGTGTCAACAGTGACCCATGGTTTCTTTTTCCTTCTCCCCAACAAAGTGATAAAAAATAAGACAATTGTATTTGCTAGTTTCTAACAATAACATGCATGTTAATATTAAATTCTAATTAACACAAGTTATTATTACATTAGAAAGAAGGCGGCGATTGGACAGAAGCGTTAGCACGTGGAGGTTGACTTTGCCTTTCGGGATCGATGAAATAAGTACCAGTTGAGTACTAGGGTTGATAAAATCGACTTGCTCCCTCCAACAAAAATTTTCAGGCTTTGTACCTACATTAGAAAGGATCTGAAGGGAAGAAATATTGACAAATATTACAGAGTTAGTAATTCTCCCTTTTTTATTTTAATCTATGTGAGTAAAACAAAGGCAAATATGTTAGGATTTAATTACAGTACTCTATTCTAGAGATCATTTTGAAAACAGAGGCAATCCAACGAAGCTACACGAAGAAGATAGCCTCTATGCAGCATATAAGCTATTGGGAAAGACTCAAGAGATTAAGACGCTATTCCTTAGAGCGTAGGCGAGAAAGATATGCCATAATATACATCTGGAAGATCCTCGAAGAAATTGTCCCAAACTTTGGCATCGAAAGTTACACAAATAAAAGAACTGGACGCCATTGCACGGTGCCAAGGACTCCAAATTTGCCATCAAGATGTAGGACAAGATACTGCAATAGCCTGGGCTTCAGAGGTCCACAGCTCGTCAATATCCTCCCGAAGGACCTGAGAAACCTGCATGGGGTGGATGTAGGTGTCTTCAAAATAAGGCTGGACCTCTTCCTGCCAAGTGTCCCAGATGAAGCAACTTCGCGGCAGGAAGTGCAGATGAGGGCAGCTGCATCAAACTCTCTCATGCACCAAATGTCAATTCCTGAAGTAAAATTATGTAGCAACACCAAATGGCGGTGCCCCAGCATGGCTACAGCTCATGAGCTGAAACTAGATTTAAAAAAATAAAAAAAACTTATCTGAAATCTAGGATATTCTACAATCTGAGTTTAAGTTTTACCACTCTGATTTTTTTCTTTTATCCTTTTGGAATGAAAGCACTAATAAATTCTATCAAGTATAGCATCTCCTATAAAAGTGTCATGCGTGGCTCCTTTTTAAAATGTAAGTCTTCCGAAAACAGCTGATCCCTAAAATCGTGATAAAAAGATAACTTTTTTAAAGTCCCGGTTAGATACTCCACTGGTTATTGCATAAATCAATGTAGTAACTGTAAATGTTAATCATGCATTGAATTATTTTGATTGAACACTTGGTCATGTTTTGCCCGGGAAAGATTTGGTGATTAAACAGACTAAACAGACTACTCGCATTAAATACTGAAGATGTAAAAACTATAGTAGACAACTCTAGTGTCTGAACACGAAGTCAAGAGAAACAGTATTCAATATGTAACGCATTTAAGCCGACGCCCGACTGTGTCGCAGCGAGTCATTCGTCTTAAGATTTTTTTTTTGTTTGCTTACAAACAGTACGGTTCAGTATGTGTGTGTGTGTGTGTATGTGTGCGCGCGTGTGTGTGTGTGTGTGTGTGTGTGTGTGTGTGTGTGTGTGTGTGTGTGTGTGTGTGTGGTACGGTAGAATGATGTACTCCAGGATATTATTGATCCATGTTGGAGGAATAAACGTGATGTTACAGAAAACAAACGACTCCAATTGTTTTCAGGCACAATTTATTAATTATATATATATATATATATATATATATATATATATATATATATATATATATATATATATATATATATATATAAAAGATAGTGTCTGTTGGCAAATGGTATCTAGTCTAGGTCTGGAATAAAATATAATGACATTAAAAGGTAAATGTGAAATAAACTACTTTCATTGGCTTGGCGATTGTTGCAGAGAGATATATGATATTTATACGCATTGAATGATAAAAATAAATAATTGAGTCCACCTCTTTTCTTCTCCTCCCACTTCTTGCTTTCTCCTCTTATTTTTTATCATTATAATTTCTATTATTAGTAAGTACTGAAGACAGCGATCTGATAGAATAGTTACCGCGCCGAGCAAAAGCTTAGCGGTATTTCGTCCGTCTTTACGTTCTCAGCTCAAATTCCGCCGAGGTCGACTTTGCCTATCAACCTTCTGGGGTCGATAATATAAGTACCAGTTGAACACTGAGGTCGATGTAATCGATTTATCTCCTCCCACGAAATTGCTGGCCTTGTGCCAAAATTTGAAACCACTATTAGTAAGTATCACATGGCAGAAAGCTGACAGAATCGTTACCGCGCCGGACAAAATGTTTAGTGATATTTCTTCCGGGTCTTTACATCCTGAGTTCAAATGCGAGTAAGGTCGACTTTGACTTTCATCCTTTCAGAGTCGATAAAATAAGTACCAGTTGAGCATTTGGCGGGCGTGTGTGTGTGTGTGTGTGTGTATGTATGTGTATGTGCATGTATGCACGTGTGTGTGCGTGTGTGTGTATGTGTGTATGTGTGTATGTATGTGTGTGGGTGTGTATTAATGTAAATATTGTGGTCAATTAAGGTGCGGCGAGCTGGCAGAATCGTTAGCGCGCCAGGTAAAAAGCTTATCTACATTTACAAACTTATATTTGTGCATGTATATATATATACACATGTATATACAAATGTATGTATGTATGTTTTTCAAAGTTGTATGTTTCAAAGTATGTATGTTTCAAAGTATGTATGTTTTTCAAAGAAGTAACTCTATATGAAACTGTTGACAATGAAGCAATTACAGCAGGGAAAACCCATTTGTATGCATATTGTAAATGTAATGCACGCCAGTATTTTAATCAAAGGTTGTAATATTAAATTAAACCATTTTCGTATGTGAGGATACATTTATGAATGTTGGTTCAGACGATAGCACTGACAAGACTAGTCGTGTCTCTTCCGAGTTTCGAAATCATCAGAGTAATTTGAAATCTTCTGCATCAGTACAATCCTCATTTACCTTTGCGAATACTCACACTTTCGAATCCCTTTTGGCTCTTAACCAATTCCAGTCAAT
>NC_142929.1:111539037-111601537 GCF_046866305.1 Octopus bimaculoides
TATGTATATTAACCCCGGAAGAATCAAAGAGAAAGTCGACCTCATCAATATTTGATTTCAGAATATAAAGGTAACTTAATACTGCAAAGCATTTTGTACAGCACTTTACCGTTTCTGTCATTGGACAGCTTCACAATAAATATATTTATATTAACCAATGATGTAAGTGTCGTTTAGTAAGTTAAGTCCGCTGGGTTATACGGAAAGGTTAACCAATGTTAACATTTATTAGTAATGAAGTGAATCAGTCTTTAGAGAAATTTGGTGCTCTCTGACAATGAACATTTGGCATTTTTTTCTTTGCAACGGCCTTGATGTGGCGAATACTGAAGAATAAAAAAAGTATGTCTCCGTCAAATGTTTCTGTCCCTGAATGACACCAATTCAATTCGAGTAAATTAACAACTGAAATGAACTTTCTTCTATTATATATATAAATATGTATATATGTATCTTATCAAAAACGTTTTCTCTCTCTCTTTCTCTCTCTCTCTCCCTCTCTCTCTCTCTCTCTCCCTCTCTCTCTCTCTCTCTATTTTTTAATACTATGAAATGAACTGATTAAGCTTATTGATTCACATCTGCTACTTTCCCTTGCATGAAATTTATCAAAAAATGACAGTGATATAAATTATTGCACAAAAAAAAACAATCGAAATAATATATGTATAATATTTTATTATTTCTTTTCAATTTGATAACTACGATTATTCTAATTTTAATGATAACAAGATCATATTTTCAATAATATCAAAATAAATTAGTTCGTCAATTATAAATACAATTATCATTATTTTTGAAAAGAGGGCAGTAAATTGATTTAAAAGGGTATAACACTAGTTTGCTGTCTTTTTAGTATTTAGCTCCGTTCTTTTATATTTTGCCTTCAGCTTTCATTGGAGTTTGATGTTGTTTGCAGCCGTCCGTGATCAGTAAATATTCAACTTGTAGTAATGTAGTCGATTCAGTTGACTATATCACTCTTCAAAAATTAATACTTTTGTGCTAAGTCTACTATTCAATACCTACAAGTATTTATACTTATTTTCTCTACTCTAAGGCTGGAATTTAGAATATAGAAGGATGAGACTGAGTACAGTAAAACGCATTGTATAATTGCTCTAACATCTCGTACCTTTATATCCGTGAAATATTATGAAGGAAAAAAACTGTGTAAAGATTTATGAAAAAGTAGAGATAGGGTAGTGTACGTCTTAAGTAAGGTAGCAAGGCATCATGTTATTAGAAACAAAGGTCATTATATCATACCAAAGAAATAGAATCATTTGTGGTTGACCAGATGCTAGTAAAAGTATTTAATCGAGTATTAAGAAGGTTTATGGTCATAAAAGAAGATGTATTATAAATATTGCAATAGAGAAGATCATCGGAACTTGTTTCTGAGATTCTGGAACAACTGCCATGGTAACAATTTCTAGGGAAGAAAATATACAGATATTAAGATTTCTTATTTTACATTAAATAGTAGCCATGAAATTTTAGCATTCGATCTAAGATACATGCAATAAGACTGTGAACATATCAGTGTAAGGCAAAGTTAAATGATTAAGAAAACCGCTTAGCTACAATGTCTTTTCAACTTCCATGGTACTGTGCGGCAGTAATTTCGGGTCGACCAAATCTTTCGGATTGAAATTTGGTTGACAACATCTACTGAGTGGAAATTCGTCGTGTGTGTGTGTGCGTGTGTGTGTGTGTGTGTGTGTGTGTGTGTGTGTGTGTGTGTGTGTGTGTGTGTGTGTGTGTGTGTGCGCGCGCGCTAGTAATCTATGCATTTTACAAACAGAATACAAGCATATAGAAATACGATTACATTAACAAAGTGTTCTCTGAAATTAAATATGTTATGTTATGTATTACAGGACAGGTGACAGCAATGATTATCTTCAGAAAGAAAAATTAACAACAATTAAAAAAACCTCATTCGAGTTTTACCATAATGCAGGACTTTCAAAGCCCCCGCATATAGTGTGTACCTAGCTATAAAAATTAAAGCGTTTAATAAATTTAATTATTAAATGAGAGGAGCAACCAATAATGTTTCTCTGTGTGTGTGTGTGTGTGTGTGTGTGTGTGTGTGTGTGTGTGTGTGTGTGTGTGTGTGTGTGTAGGCTGCGTGGCTGCGTGGTAAGAAGCTTGCTTCCCATCCACATAGTTGCGTGGCACCTTGGGCAAATGTCTTCTGCTATAGTCTCGGGCCGACCAAAGCCTTGTGAGTGGATTTGGTGGAGACGCAAACTGAAAGAAGCCCGTCGTATATATGTGTTTGTGTGTGTGTGTGTGTGTGTGTGTGTGTGTGTGTGTGTGTGTGTGTCTGTCTGTCTGTCTGTCTGTCTGTGTGATTGTGTCTGTGTTAGTCCTCCCACCATCGCTTGACAACCGATGTTGATGTGTTTACGTTCCTGTAACATAGCGGTTAGGCAAAAGAGACCGATAGAATAAGTACTAGGCTTACAAAGAATAAGTCCTGGGGTCGATTCGTTCGACTAAAGGTAGCGCTCCAGCATGGCTGCAGTCAAATGACTGGAACAAGTAAAAGAATAAAAGAATATTATACACACACACACACACACACACACACACACGCATATATATATATATATATATATATATATATATATATATATATATATAAGTTAATTAGACGATATATTAACCTCTTAAAGGGATGATTACATCCAAGAAAACGCTGGTTCTATACCTTATGTCTTTGGGAAATAAAATTTCCTAAATCAATAGGTATATATCAAGTATATAATCCGTATTAAATTAAGAGAAGAAAATGGAGAGTTAATGGTTAATATTTATTTATTAATAAATTGATAATCATTTCCTCCTACATCTGTTTCCATTTATATTTTTGTAAGTTATTCAATGAGCATAAATGGTAACAGCCGTAAGTAGAAATGATTATCAATTTATTAAAAAATAAATATATTACCGATAACTTTCTATTTTCATTCATGTACCTCTATTTCATTTATTTCATCTATTAATTACTTCAGCCTACTGGAGTCGTATAGATAGAATAAAGCATGTCACCACTAGGCTGAAACAGCTGTAAGACATTATCCCATTTTCTGTCACTAAATGTCCTTCTCTAATTACTGGTATGACATAATGTGTCGCATGTGTTTGTATATCGTTATTATTGTCTTTTTAGTAAACAAACAAACAAGTAAATTGACACAATACAATTTCTGCAAGTTAATGAATACCACCTATTCCCCTCCATTTTCTTATTGCTATATATATATATAGATAGATAGATAGATAGATAGATAGATAGATAGATAGATAGATAGATAGATAGATAGATAGATAGATAGATAGATAGATAGATAGATAGATAGATAGATAGATATGCAGAAGAATTTTCGAAAAGACAAAAAGAATCAAATATGCCACCCTTCCTACAATATATTTTGATCCAAATAAGGTGTGTATAATCTGTGATGATCTTCCTGAAACTAAATTGAAAAGTTGTTCAAATTATGACAAGCAACGTTTACATTTCATGTTACTGCATCATTTGATTGGTATATAAAGAGAAGAAAAGTCATTCATCTTTCTACAGTAGGATTATCTTGTAATTCTTATTGTACACATACACACATATGTACATGCATATATATATATATATATATATATATGTGTGTGTGTGTGTGTGTGTGTGTGTGTGTGTGTGTGTGTGTGTGTGTGTGTGTGTGTGTGTGTGTGTGTGTATACATATATACATATATATGGGCATCGGTGCCATTTTCCTCTTCCTCCGTTTTTCCATTCTCCGAACTTTCTGTCTTTCCGACGAAGGGCTCTGCCCGAAACGTCATACTCTCTCTCCTTCCTTTCCCGAGCGTCCAATAACACTATCCGTATCATGTCCTCACTTTGTTGTTTTTTTTTGTTATTGTTTTTTGTGTTTTTTTTAACTATACATATATATATATATACATATATATATATACATATATATATGTATATATACGTATGCATATATATATATATATATTTATACATATATAAACATATATATATATTATAGTGTTATGTGTGTCTGTGTCTTTGTGTATGTGTTTGTGTGTCTGTGTATATGTGTATGTATGTATGTCCGTGTGTGTGTGTGTGCGTGCGCGCGCGTGTCACCGAGTACTATTTTGATAACATTAGTTAAATGGAAAAACCATTGCATAATTGAAGCTAGTTATTGCTTGGCATATACTATCACAACCTTAAGTAATCTATAAAACATGTATCTGGTCACCGCGGAGACTCAAAATAGCATCAGTTGAATATTAAAAAAAAAACTTTCCAAGTCTTATTTATTCTTTCCTTCTTTTTCTCTCTATTTCTTATTGTTTTTTTTTAATTTTGTTTTTCTCCTTTTCTAGCGCATTCAGTATTGCGACAAATCAGTATGATCTCATATAGTTGATGTTTAAGCTGGTCAGTTTCAATTCAGCAGAAACATGATTAAAGCCATACCAGCCATGACCATCCCCTCTGTCCTTTCGTATATCTAGTACATTACCCAATGCATTCTTTTCTTTAAAATAGCAGACTAATCTTTAAAAAAAATTTAACTATTTTTAACATTAGTTTCCCCACTCTGGTTCTTGCAATCTCGTGTAAGATTTCCCGGATGTCAAAATAGTGGAAATGAAATTTCGAATTAATATAGACTTCATTCATTCCCTTCGGCTCCATTAATTTGGAAAGGTACTGACAAAACCGTTTAAAACAAGGGTACAGTATGAGACCTTTCCTTAGGACGACGTAAAAGAAACGAATAAATAAAACCCAACTTGTCCAGAGAGTATTCCATAAAAATAATTAATTTCAATCAAAACATATCTTGGAGACAGTGCAGTTAATTGGATTTTAAAAGTGTTATAATATCTAATTCTGTGTATCCTTTTCTCTGGGTTGAAATTATGGCAGGATTACCAACTCTACCAAGAAGAAAGATATATGAAAATATATCTTTTTATTAAAGCATATTTAACTGTTTTAACATATTCATAGACACAAAACATTTAAGCGAGCCGAATAATAATAATATTAGGATTATAACGCCGAATATTTTTGGCAGATTACGTTATCCCTTGATATTTACGTGTATCCCGTTGCATGACTTACAAATTAATGGTAGATGATGTAGAACTGCTGCTACTAAAGGAAGAGGATTATATAGTCAGTTGCCGGTCTTTATGTGACAACTTTTAACAATTACATGATATAAGTATTTTTTAGAAGACCTTTAAGCAATGCAGGTGAAAAGTTTGGCAAAATATGTAAGGTGATGTCAATAAGTATAAACTAAGATAAGATATTGTTTTACCTTACATAGGTTGTTGAATGCTTTTATTATATTTCAGGAAATCGCTTATCAATCAAATATAAGACAGAAAATAATCCAAGAATTCGGAGAAAAGTGTTATATGCAGGTATCATCTTACGTATTTTCTCACCTCCATATCTTAAAGATTTTCATTAAAATATATCATTTATACATTATAATTATAATGCTTCAAGCAAATTACAATCTAGAATTAATTGGAACGCCATACAGTATAACAACAAAACATTTCAAGCCAATGAGGGAGCCCCTATTTACTCACACGACCTACTAGAAATAGCAGTTAATCTTCCAGAAAAAAAAATATAGAAATGTGAAACAAGCGTCACGAAGCCAACTTTAAAAATGTGAGGAAAACGGCCTAACACGTTTGAGATGAGATTTCCAACCAAGAAGGAAGTAAGGATCGTTCTATAAAACCCCTAAAGCGTGACGAACTGGCCCTCATTCAGATCTATCTTGAACGGAGAGTGGAAAAAATAAGATAATTGATTTGCTACAAGAAATAGACTGCTAGTTTGTGGCGACCGTTAGCTCGATATCGAAGAAAAATGAACATGTTGAAAGTTCACAGTGCAAAAATAAAAATTTGGTCAATGTCGACTAAGGCATATGAAAACCACTCCAAACTTGATTAGTCTGCTAGATGGCTTGCAACTTCTTCGTGGCGATAACAATCAGCTGGTTGATCTGTTCCGAAAAACTTTTAGGTCGGAGCTTAGATATTTTTTGGAAATCCCTGGTTTGGTAGTGCTACTGGGGTGGAGGAATGTCTGGTTCGAGATAAACTGTGCAGACACAGAAATGCCGTCAACCAAGCCTGTTCAGGATACAGTTCTGCAAGCACTTGTTCGATGCGGGAGGATTACTGACGTGTGTAGTTACGTCGAACACCTGCTTCCATGTGTAGAACGAATCTGGTCATCATCTGATCCTATTGTGATAATCGTTCCGCCTTACTTTGGCAAGGAAGTGTTGACAGTTTTTATCTGTTTGGTACTTCTGGCGAAAGCAGTTATGTGATGGACGAGATTGAAATGATTGAAGGCAGACTCCTTCCTATTTAACCAAGCCCTTGTCAATTTACTATTATTATTATTATAATTATTATTATTATTATTATTATTATTATTATCATCATCATCATCATCATCATCATCATCATCATCATCGTCATCGTCATCACCATCGTCATCGTCATCACCATCATCATTCGTACTGGTGGGTTGTGCGTCGCTTCGCTCATAAGTTTATTTGTTAATTTGTGTCTTCAAAAGTTGTTAATTGTTTAATTTTGTTACAACGCGTTTGTTGAAGCCACCAAAACCTTATGAAATTAGTTGATTTGTTTGTGCCCTTTTGGGAACTCAAATTCGGAAAGGAAATTCTCATTTTCTTTTGGGAAAAAAAGATATTTTTAAAAACAAAAAGAGCGACGTCCGCCTTGCACAGTGACATGGATGAAGAAGTCAGAGGTAGCTCTGATAGAGAGTTGCAATCCACGTCCGAGTCTTCTGCCTTCAACCCTCAAATGGAAGGGGAGATGAACACTCATCAAATTCAAAGTCCACACTACCAATATTATTATTATTATTATTATTACTATTATTATTATTATTATTATTATTATTATTGTCATTTCATTATTATTATTATTATTATTATTGTCATTTCATTATTATTATTATTATTATTATTATTATTATTATTGTCATTTCATTATTATTATTATTATTATTATTATTATTATTATTATTATTATTATTATTATTATTATTATTATTTCATTATTATTATTATTATTATTATTATTATTTCATTATTATTATTATTATTATTATTATTATTATTGGGTGAGAGAGCAGTGCATGCCATCAAAGTGACACTGGGGTAAAATATACGAAGTCTATTATACCCATCATGACTACCCGTCTGATAAGGGTACACCAGGCACATGCATTACAACCATATGTGCGCGGCATGGTGATCTCATATCAAGATAAACAGCGCATGACCTTGCAGGTGAGGCTCAGTTAGAATTTTCTTCAGGTCGAGTAGCCCATCCCGCTCAAAAGGTCCCTGAATAAGGTTTGTTTAAGGATGTTGAACAAAACATTCATGTTTCCAAAGGTGAATTATTCAAACCCCAAAGAATCCCTCTCAACACATGGCTATGACGCTCCCCCACTACTTCTGCTCATGATCAGAGATGCACATACTGTCAGCCACCAAGGGACATGCTCAACTGGTTACGGTCAAACAACTGACAAGCAAATATGTGGTATTAAGCAGAATATTTGCTGTAGCCCATCTTTTATACTAAGACAAAACAATGTACCTGATAACACTTCCAATCAATTAAGATTAGAAGCCATGAGAGCCACTGTCTGGTACTGCATCCGGGCATTTATTATTATTATTATTATTATTATTATTATTATTATTATTATTATTATTATTATTATTATTATTATTAAGGCGGCTAGCTTGCAGAATGGTTAGCACTCCAAACAAAATACCTAGCGACATTTTGTCCGTCTTTACGTTCTGGATTCAAATGCCTGCCGAGATCGAATTTACCTTTCATCCTTTCGGGTTCGATAAAATCGATAAAAGAAATTCCATTCGAGCACTGGAGTCGAGGTAATCGACTATCCCCGCCCCTCAAAATTGCTGGTCTTGTACCTAAAACGAGAAATTAATTATCTTCACCATTATTGTTCTTGTTAGTGTTAGTTTCGTTTTGTTTTCTGTGTTGTATTTCACCCTTTTATTATTGTCCTCAGTGTCTTGGGCCCTTATGGCCAATTAAAGAAAACATTATTGGTATATTTGACTCAATGGCTTTTACTGTTATGTTATTTCGCCCCTTATTGTCTCTTTTCTTCAACATTATTTATTTTAATATATATTTATTTATATATCTATTTATATATTTACTAATTTTATATTTATTTATTTTCATTTATTTATTATTGCATTCTTGATTTTCATTTAAAAATAAAATTCCCTGTGGCCATTTTGTTCTGTTCACCCACCTGTTTATTTTTAATTCTATTTGTTTTTGTTGATTTTCCTACCACCTACCAACCCATTTTCTCTCTTTCGTTCAATCTACCTTAAAAAAACTCACAAACATCGTCCTTATTCTCTGAATCGCATTCCCTTCATATATATATATATATATAAACTCCGCCACTACCTGCAGCCCTTTTTCACATCAGATTTAGCCTACTTCCCGTCATTTACCCCGTCTTGATACACTAGCGACAGCAATTTCTTTTGCAATCTATTGAGTTCAGGAGCGATTACTCTTTTAGCGACATCAGTTACAGCCTTTTTGCCATTCATCATAAATAAATTAATTGTTTGTGAGAATAATAATAATAATAAAAGTCTGTTGTCATTCATTCACTCACTACTGCTGATAAATATCTGTTCTTAACTCTTCCGTCACTATTTTGGCTCTCTATCCGCCTCTCTCTCCCCCCCCCCTCCCTCTCTCTACCTCTCTCAGTCTGTCTATTTATATCGTGTATATTATTATATCTGTCATTCTTTTCTCACTGCACCTCTGTTTTCGTCTTACGCCTTCTTTCTTTCTGGTTCAATTCGCATTGAATGCGTTCGTTGTCTTAAGTGCTTTCCTTCGGCCTTTTCCTTCCTCCCTCACTTTCACTTTCTGCTCCTTACTATCTTTATCTTACCACATTGTATTAAAATCATTGTTCGGCAATTTGCTATGGTTATTTATTTCATGTACATACTGTTTCTCAATATACGTTAGGGTAAATCGTACATGCTGCCGCAGATACAAACAGGAAAAAATAGTTTTCACATAACAAAGGGAAAGTAGAATAAAAAGGTTTGTAAGAATTGTTAATAGAGGAGACTCATAATCAAAAAGCAGATACATAAACAGATAGATAGATAGATAGATAGATAGATAGATAGATAGATAGATAGATAGATAGATAGATAGATAGATAGATAGATTATTTGTTTATTTTTATAGTTGTCAGTGTTAAAATTTTAAAGATTTTAATTGACGGAAAAGAGCATGAGTTTAATAGTCTCTCCCACAGCGTTGAAAGATTTTATGCTTATTAACATGACGTTCAATTTGATCTGCTGAAAGTTGTGTTTAAGGAGAATATGGTGATAAGGCCAAAAGGCGACACGCAATATAATAAGGTGGCGAGAGTGGGAGAGGAACTAACAAATCGCATCTATGCTAAATTCAAGATGGTATGCAGATAGCTGCCACTGAGAATGGCTAACGTCATCTCTGGCTGAGAGGTCGTGGCGTTCTAGTGGGTCCTTCCCATTCGGACTGGTGGCTTTCTTTTGGATGCAATAGTGGGGGGAGGGTGTGCGTGCGTGCGCAGCAGCAACACCGTACATATTATTTCCATTGTGTATATCAGTCGTTTGAGCTTTGAAGAGGTTCAGCAGCTGTTCAGAGCTGCAATCTTTTCTGGCCTAGAAAAAGATGGCTGCTAGTTTTCAGAATACAGCATTTGCTATGTTTTATGAATGGTGCAAGGGTGGCTGTGTGGTAAGTAGCTTGCTTACCAACCACATGGTTCCGGCTTCAGTCCCACTGCGTGGCACCTTGGGCAAGTGTCTTCTGCTATAGCCTCGGGCCGACCAAAGCCTTGTGAGTGGATTTGGTAGACGGAAACTGAAAGAAGCCCGTCGTATATACGTATATATATACATACATACATACATACATATGTGTGTGTGTGTGTGTGTGTCTGTGTGTGTGTGTGTGGGTATGTATGTATGTATGTATGTATGTATGTATATGTTTGTGTGTCTGTGTTTGTCTCTCCAACATCGCTTGACAACCGATGCTGGTGTGTTTACATCCACGTCACTTAGCGGTTCGGCAAGGGAAGCCGATAGAGTAAGTACTAGGCTTCCAAAGAATAAGTCCTGGGGTCGATTTGCTCGACTAAAGGCAGTGCTCCAGCATGGCCGCAGGCAAATACTGAACCAAATAAAAGAATAAAGAATATGATTAGATCGCCATCAAAAGTCATCCAAAACTGTAAATTGTAGCGTTTGTAGCGACTCTGAGGATTTTAATTGCATAAAAGTATCAATGTGAGTTTATGCAAGTCTTTATACTACAAACAGTAGAGTTTTCCTTTTTTCATTATTTTTGTGAAGGCGCATGGTTCAGTGGTTAGAGCGTCGGGCTCACAATCATGAGGTAGTGAGTTCGATTTCCGGACCAGGCTTTGTATTATGTTCTTGAGCAGGACACTTCATTTCACATTGCTCCTGTTCACTCAGCTGTAAAAATTAGTGGCGAAGTCAGTGGTGCCAAGCTGTATCGGTCTTTGCCTTTACCTTGGATAACATCGGTGGCGTGGAGGGGGGAGACTGGTATGTATGGGCGACTGCTTGTCTTCCATAAAGAACCTTGGCCAGACTTGTGCCTCGGAGTGAAACTTTCTAGGTGCTATCCCATGGACATTTATGAACGAAGTGGGGGTCTTCGCCCTTTTATTATTTTAAGGTAGTCAACGAAAGAAAGCGGTTGGTTACCTTTTTCAGTAGTTATTTACGTCATTGCTATCAATCCACTGATGTAAGTTTATAACTTTTATAGTTTTGTTAATGCTGTTTAGATTTTTATACTCACTAGACCAACCTCGTATTTTTTTGAGCAAATTATCCTACATTTACAGTTAGACCCAAATTTTCTTTCTGGTCTTTAATGCTTATAATTGTCCGACGTTTAGTTAAATCTTCGGTTTGTTGTTTAACATTGGCTGCGGGGATTTTGCAGTTTCACTTTATTGTTTATATTATTTCTTATGATTGCACTTTTATGCAATTTTGTATGATGTTATCGTTGACTAGCTGTTTCAAAAATATGCGAAGTGCTTGATTGAGAAACCAACGAAAATCCTCAATAAGTTACTCTTTTACTTGTTTCGGTCATTTGACTGCGGCCATGCTGGAGCACCACCTTTAGTCGAGCAAATCGACCCCTGGACTTATTCTTTATAAGCCTAGTACTTATTCTATCGGTCTCTTTTTGCCGAACCACTAAGTTACGGGGACGTAAACACACCAGCATCGATTGTCAAGCGATGGTGGGGGGACAAACACAGACACACAGACATACATATATATATATATGTACATATATACGACGGGCTTCTTTCAGTTTCCGTCTACCAAATCCACTCACAAGGCTTTGGTCGGCCCGAGGCTATAGTAGTTAACTCATATTGCTTTATAAACACAAATATATATTGGTTGATAGATATTTTGATATTTTGATACTGTTTATTTAAGATGATACGATGTGAGTTTATGTATATGTACAACAGTCAATATAATACACTCATACACACACACACACAAACACATACGTCGACATACATCCAATTGAAACCATTGGCGTCGACCCGAGCTATAGTAGAAGACACTTGCTCAAGGTACCACGCAATTGAACAGAATCCGAAATCACGTGAAACGTGAGTGTATGTGTATGGGTGCGTGCGTACGTGCTTGTGTATGTATGTATGTATGTATGTATGTATGTATGTATGTATGTATGTAAGAGTCAACAGATGAGATCCAATGATTCTCAATATAATGCTCAAAGGATTTGAACTTAAACTCCGAAACCTTTACAGAAGACCAAATCCGCGGAGTAAAGAGTGGATATAGGAGGAATCCGGATGAGCAGATATAGAGACAATGATGCAAATGTATGATATATGTATGCATACATACCATATCAAGCAACAATCTCGATACTGAGGGATATATGCATGTATGTATGCATGTATGAATGTGTGTCTGTATGTATGTATGTACACAAACACATACGCATAAATATGCACTGTAATAACACACACATATACACATGTATACATACATTTATAATATATACACAAACATGCACACACACGCACGTGTACCCACACACACACACCACCACCACCATCACACAACATCACACACGTATACACCTTGAGGTGTCTCACAGTTTACGTCTACCAAATTCCCCTTACATTACAGATTAGACAAGACAGAACCAGTTTTCCACACATTTCTACGTTTCAATTGTTCTGATGATAGATGAATGAGTATAATGTTGCATCTTACCTTCTGAAAACTTACGAAACAATGCAATAATTTAGAAAATAATCAGCCATGCATGTCTTCCCGTACATATCATTAAACACAAGAAGAAAGTTAACCTAGCGCAAGTGATTAGGTAAGAAATACAAAATGAGTGATAAAATGGAAGAAATGAGGCTAAAAATAAAAGCAATTGGCCTGCAACTAAAACAAAACGTAAAATGGCGTTGGATGGAGTCGGAAGACGACGAAACAAGCACTAGTATTATTATGCTAAAGGTATTTTGGACATTTCTTTGAAGAGAATGAGACAGAAACTATATATATATATTGATATACGAGTATAATTAATGATAAAGTATGATTCCTTATCCATAAATGCTTAGAAATATATGTCTAAATACATATGCACATTTATGCATATATATATAGATATGTATATATATATATATATATATATATATATATATATATATATATATATATATAATCAAATATATATATATATATATATATATATATATATATATATATATATATATATATATACATATATAATCATATATATATATATATATATATATATATATATATATATATACATATATATATACATACATATATAATCATATATATATATATATATATATATATATATATATATATATATATATATGACCCGTCCTTGTTTTTTACATGTCCCTTTTGTATCATCCAACTGTCTGGATGTTTCGTTGTCACCTGTCGCGTTCTTGTCCCATTTTTTTGTATTCTTTTTTATATATACATATAGCGGCGTACGTATACTTTGGTCTCTAATATGTAAGTACGTATATATATATATATATATATATATATATATATATATATATATAAATTTTGTACGACTCTCTTATTCTTTCTTTCTTTCTTTCAACCCCTTCATACTTACTTCGTTCTTTCCACTCTTCTTTCTTTCGCTCCCCCTCTCTCACATTTCCTGGCCTTTCCTTCATTATTACCTTCCCTCCTCTTTCTGGGGCTGACCAGATTGGACCAGTTTCGAGTATAATCAGCCGAAACTGTCATCCAAATTAACGAAACCACTGACGTGGCGGATTTAGCACAACTTTGTGTTTATGTACGTTACGTGCATAACAAGCTCCTGGAAGATGAATTCTTTTTTTACGAAACCCTCAACACCCGAACCACTGTAAACGATATAAAAGAAAGTGGATCAATTCTTTAACACGCATGGCATGAACTGAGAGCATGTTGTTGGCGTGTGCACCGACGGTACTCCAGCAATGCTTGGTTGCCGCTCTGGCTTTCAGACAATGGTGAAGGAGAAGTTTACTAACGCAACTGGTACGCATTGTACACTTCGTCGCCAAGCACTGACGGTTAAAACAATGCCCGACCATTTGAAGAATGTTTTGAATGATGTGGTCAAAGCGGTAAGTTTTCTCAAAGCCAATTCTCTAAACTTGCGTCTTTTTACTTACTTGTGCAAGGACAATGGCTCCGAATTCGAAACGTTTTTACTGTACTCAGGTGTCAGGTGGTTATCCAAGAGGAGAGTACTGAAAAGAGTCTTCGTTCTACGAAAGGAGATACACGAATTTCTTCGTGTGCTAAAAAAGAACTGCACAGGCAGTTCTTCAATACTCGGTTCCTTATATGTCTCTCCTTTTTGGTCGACATTTTTAAATCAGTTAATTCTGTTAACTTAGCACTACAAGGAAAGGATATCACCGTTTTCCACTGTCATGAAAAGATGACTGCATTTAAAATGAAGCTCCATTTGTGGCATTCTAAATTGAAATGTGAAAATTTTGCACCATTTCCGAACCTCAATACTTTCCTTGATGAAGATGGCCTTCGAGTTGATGCTAACATCCTCGACATAATGAAGTAGCATGTTTTAATTCTTCACGCTGAAATTCAAAGATACTTCTCTGACCTACAAAACTTCGAAAAAGTTCACCATTTCATCACCAACCCCTTTGAAATCTCTGTTGTTGACCTTCCGTCAGAAGATTACGTCATTAAAGAACAGTTCATCGACTTGCTGAATGATGGAGATGCAAAAGATGCCTTTCGTAACATGTGTTTCAGTGAATTCTGGATTGAAATGACACAGTCCTATCCAGATGTCGCCAAATTGGCCCTCAAATTCATCGTTCCGTTCGCAACAACATACAAATGTGAGACAGCTTTTACAACTTTACTCGCAATTAAAACAAAGGTTCGCAATAAACTGGATGTTGCGCATGACATGAGGGTCGCATTATCAAAAACGCAGCCTAATATTGAGGACATATTACAGACCATACAAGTTTACCCCTCTCATTGAAATTTTTTATTTTATCAGTAAAATTTTATCTCATGAAAAATTATTTTATACAAGGTTCTTTTTCTCTGATTTTTTTCATTTGGGAGCGGGGTGGGGGTCCGCGAAGCCTCGAAAAAATGGGAGGGGGTCCGTAAGACGAAAATTTTGAAAAAGTTTGGGAACCAAGGGGGTACACTGTTGATTCGTTGAACCGTGTAGAGATTGTGCCTTTATGTTATTTACGGCTGGCACAAAGACACAATCACAATCTGCATAACAAAATTCATTAACGGGAAGTTTTAATGCATTTTCTAATATGTATCGAAAGATGAAATGTGTTGAGATATTAACAATGACGTCGTTCTTCGTGCGGATATTTTAATATAACTAGTCCATATCGCATGTATCAAGCCTTTATCTAATAATAGTCGTCGTGTATTTTTTACGTAAAGATTTGCAAAGTCTGCTCGGTCCAGATGCATATTCAACTACCATAAATTGTGATGCTAACGTTACTAATACTACATCTGTTATTATTTCAGTCCTTTGTTTTAACCTATTCAGTCAATTCAATCTTGTATGCTACTCCACTTACAAAAAACTGACTGTGCTGAGCTAAAAATGACCAACTTTCAGTTAGAATCGAATCACACACTGTTGCTGACCGATCAAGCATACTACCTTGCGTTAATGATATTCAATACATTTCTTTAGTTAGCATTTTATTGGATATCCCAGGGAGTTAAGAACCTTGTTAGCTCATTCATTTTTGTTGGGTGGGGGTGTTTTTTTTTTTACAGGAAAACGATTCTGTTATTCGACAAGACCTATCAAAGCAGCTTCCTGCTATCACTGTCAGGGAAATTACACGGGATTTTTAATAGAGTGCATTTGCTGCTTTTGATGAGTTCTTGTAGGATCCTTATTGTTCATAAAACACAAGCACACATACAAGTACACAATCAAACAAAATACATAACACGCTATGTATACATAATATACATAATGCATAGCACACAACACACTCGTACACACAAATTACGCAGCGCATAGGCACACCATTAATTAGACTCGCCTTGTTCTTCCCCTCTCTCTCTCTTTCTTTTTCTCTTTTTCTCTCTCTCTCTCTCTCTTTTTCTCTCTCTCCTTCTCTCTCTCTCTTTCTTTTTCTATTTTTTCTCTCTCTCCTTCTCTCTTTCTTTCTCTCTCTCTCTCTCTTTCTCTTTCTCTTTCTCTTTTTCCCTCTCTCCTTCTCTCTCTCTTTCTCTTTCTCTTTTTTCTCTCTCTCCTTCTTTATTTCTTTCTCTCTCTCTCTCTCTCTCTCTCTCTCTCTTTCTCTCTCTCTCTTTCTCTGTCTCTCTTTCTCCCTTTTCTCTCTCTCTCCTTCTCTCTCTCTCTCTCTTTCTCTATCTCTCTTTCTCTGTCTCTGCCTCTCTTTCTCTTTCTCTTCTCTCTCTCATTCACTCACTTTTTCTCGCTACTTCTATCCCTCGGTTTCCTATTTCTCCTTCATTCTAATATATTAATTCTTTATTTTCCTCTTTCTCTTCTACGTAGGGTTTTTTTTTAATTAACGTTGTCTTCTCCACCGCCTTCCCTTTTCTCACTGCTTTTGTTTTTTTTTTGTTTGTTTTGGAGGGAGCTGCTCTGTTGTTTAAATGAGTTTAGTCAGAATTATTTCAGGGAACAGTGCTCACGAACCTTTTTATGAGCCTCTGAGACTAATGGAAGGAAAGGAGGAAGCAGTTCTCAGTCCAAAGACCTGACCGAAATCTTTGTAAACAAGAGTGGACGCCATTAATGTCAGTCAAGTACCAGATGCTGGTGTTAAACCTGGCGAAGAATTAAGTCTGCTCCCAAGCCTTGCCATCTCTTCCTCGAGAGACCGTCTTTCTTTCTCACCCTCTCCGCCTTCTCCTTCTCCCTCTCTCTTTCTCTCTCTCCCTCCCTCTCTCTGTCACGTGCTCACTCTCTTTCCCTTGCTCTTTCTCTGTTGCTCTTTCTCTTCACCTTTATCTGCATCACTATCTTTCCGCTTTCTCTCTAGTTTAACTTTCTTGTTATCTCTTTCATTTCTTTCGTTTTTATTTTTCTCAACCGTCTTTAAGGGGCCATTCCACAAAAAAAGGGGCCATTCCACAAAAAAGGGGCCATTCCACAAAAAAAGGAAAGGGTTGCTGGAATCATCACTTGTTTCTCATCAGGGAGAACATAATAAAACATTTAGTAGCAAGACAAAAACGAAATGATGGGGTAACTTACGAGCTGAGTTGTTACATGGTCAGTGACCGTTAGAAGGTTTGTTTACATAGAGTTATGACGGGGTCACCGATATTATTCCACGGGCTTTAGGCAAGAGAATATACATAAAATTATATATATATATATATATATATATATCCTCCATTTCACAGTCACTTTCTAACTCTCTTTACTACTCTCACTCTCTATCTCATTACACTTCTCTTTCCCTCCCTTCTCTCTCTCTCTCTATCTATCTCTATTTCTATCTCTCTATCTAACTACCTCACTATTTTCCATTAGTTTACTTTCCAACACCCTCTCTCTAACAACACTGTCCTCATCCTTTCTTCCACACATTCCTACTATACCACGTGTCTCTTTCCTTTTCCTTTTCATTTCTCCCCTCTTTCCAGCCATTCGGATATTTACACTGTTCATTAGCACAATTAACTAAACCCTCCTCCTTATCCTCTCGACCATTCTCTGTATATCTGAGTCTCTCCCCCTCTCTCTCTCCCCCCTCTCTTTCTCTCTCTCTCCTTTTTTTATTTTCCTTCTCACATCTTTTCGTTCTCTTATTGCATTGCCTCTTTTCCATTGTATGAGGGTATATATATATATATATATATATATATATATAGAGAGAGAGAGAGAGAGAGAGAGAGAGAGACAGACAGACAGACATACATACAGACAGATAGATAGATAGATAGATAGATAGATAGATAGATAGATAGATACTTACAAACATGCATACACATATATTTATGCATATTTCTATGCACAAATCGATGTATATATTTATATATATACATACACATATACATACATACACACACATATATATATATAAGCATACATTCATACGTACATACATAAATGCAAACACACGTATATACATACATACATGCATACAAACATACATACAAACATACACACATGCACATATATATATATATCCATGTTTATGGTTTAGTGTCTTTGCGCATATGTGCGTGTGTGCTTTTGTGTGTGTGTGTATGTGTGTGCATGTGTGTGTGTGTGTGTGTGTGTGTGTGAGTGTGTTTGTGTGTTTGTGTGTGTGTACTTTTTTCACAACTGCTTTATTTTTTGTTTTTTAACTGGTATTCTTGTCATTCTTCCTCTTTACCCATTTTACACATCGCATTTATTAAAATACACATCTAAATCCTCACCCATTCCCTATCTGCCTTTCTCTTCAACCCCTCTCTTCCCTTTTTTCTCGCGTTCCCTCTTTGTATCTCTCGCTCTCACACACACACACACACACACACACACACACACACACACACGCACGCACGCATACAAATACACACACGTACATACACAGGCACACTCTTCTTTCTCATCAATATTCACGACGACCGACCGATCAAGCGTTGCTCATCACCGGCCGTTTAACGGCCATGTCACCCGCCAGACATTAATTCAGAACTGTCGTTAGTCCAGTCCCTATTGCACAATGACGACCATTCTCTCATTTCTACCACCACCATCATCATCATTATTACCATTTCCGTTACAGCCGACGCCATTATTGCATGTCCTGATACGCCATTATTTCGCTGGTACCATTGTTTGTATTGCAATCAAGTCGTTTGCAATATTAGCGACAACAGCTATCTAAGGGAAAGGTGAGACCACCCTGCGGGCTGAACAATTTTTGCAATAATTAATTATTTTAACTGAAACAATGAGCATAATAAATAATAAATATATTTGTTAGTGTGCATATATTATGTGTGTGTTATATATATAAATATATACATATGTATACATATATATATATATATATATATATATATATATATATATATATATATATATATATATGCATAAATATATATCTTAAATATATGTATACATATATATATATCTATATATATATCTATATATATCTATATATATATATATATATATATATATATATATACATATATATATATACATACATATATATATATATACATACATACATATATATATATATATATATATATATATATATATATATATATGTATATATATATATATATATATGTATATATATATATATATATATTACACTTTGACTATGTCTTTCATTTCTTTAGAATGGATTAAAAAATTCTAACTTAACAGGGACTATATAAAACCAAGATGAATTTAAATACACCACAGTCAAATGATTGCTTAGCTGACTTAAATTTCGAAGCCACTGTCAATACTATTCTTGTTGAAGAATAATAATTTTGCACGCTGCCAAATATAATTCTTGAGTAATCTTTGACTTTAACGTAAAATTGTTTTTAATATATACATACATACATATATATATATATATATATATATATATATATATATATATTTCAAATATTGGCACACGACCAGAAATGTGGTGGAAGGGATAAGTTGATTACATCAACCCCAGTATTCTACTAGTACTTATTTTATCGATCCCAAAAGGGTGAAAGATAAAGTCGACCTCAGCAGAAATTGAACTCAGAACATAAAGACGGATGAAATGCTGCTAAGTATTTTGCTCGCCTTATATATATATATATATATATATATATATATATATATATATATATATATATATATATATATATATATATATATATATATATATATATATATATATATATATCAGTCTGGTTCAGTTCCACATGATTTAATGCTTTGTGGCCGTGTAGGACGCGCCCATCTCACCGCTCAAACTAGCCTTGTAGGAACGACGACGACAATGACGACAGCATTGATGACAACGGAGACAACAACGAAAGTGTGTATTTTTGATAAAGCCTAAACTGCGAATGAAATGGGTATCTTCAGCGAACGGCTAGTTGGTCTGCGGTGGACATGTCAACTATAAATAAAGTTATAAAACCAACCAGAATATTCGCCCTTCGGGCAGAGAAATTTATATGGGAACAAAAATCCTCGTTCCATGCCTTAACTGAATATCAATTAACTTAGGTCACATTAACTGAACACAACAGCCCTATTGTTGAAATAACATGATGACATCTCATTGCTATTTCTTTTTAATATCACCAATGCTATAAGAAAAAACTATACTGTGTGGTAAGTAGCTTGCTTACTAACCACATGGTTCTGGGTTCAGTCCCACTGCGTGGCACCTTGGGCAAGTGTCTTCTACTATAGCCTCGGGCCGACCAAAGCCTTGTGAGTGGATTTGGTAGACGGAAACTGAAAGAAGCCCATCGTATATATGTATGTGTGTGTACATGTTTGTGTGTCTGTGTTTGTCCTCCCCCCCCCCCCAACATCGCTTGACAACCGATGCTGGTGTGTTTACGTTCCCGTAACTTAGCAGTTCGGCTAAAGAGACCGATAGAATAAGTATTAGGCTTCCAAAGAATAAGTCCTGGAGTCGATTTGCTCGACTAAAGGTGATGCTCCAGTATGGCCGCAGTCAAATGACTGAAACAAGTAAAAGAGTAAAAGAGTATAAATGGAAATTTTAATTTATTATACTATTTTAATTTATTAAGCAATTTTATTTATTTTCTTTATTGTACTACCCATTGAATATATTAGAGTAACACAAGAATGAAAAAAAAAAGGCAATGGAAACATCAACTCGAATCAATACGTACATCAGGCAGCCAATGTAATATACAAGTTCAAATGTAAATTTTGTCTCACACTGTTACATCAGGCATGTAAGTACGACACTTTTTCGTCGGTTGATTAGGCGTTTACGCAAGAGATGCATTGCGAAATTAGATAATTGACTATAACATTAGCTGATAACAATAATTTTATATAGGATTCTATGAAAAACATGAGAATAACTGAGGAAACTTCCAAAATATAAACTTAAAACCAACACAGTGATACATCACATGAAAATAAGTCAGGAAATCTACCAGGACTTTACTGCTGTAAAATTTTTTAATCTGTGTGGACGATTTTATGTTTTAACAGTATTGCCATTATCCGTTTCTGTTCGTGCGCTCTGCAACTTATTGCAATGCGCGCGAGCAGCATGCTATTAAAACCATCATTTCATTTTGATGATGAGACTGAGAAGGATTTAGGAACGCTATTGTTTCATACTAAGTATAAAGGATTCAAAAGAAATGCAAAAATAACGGTAATGTTGTGGAAGGATTACGACCACCCTTCGAGTGACTAAAAGGTGGATTGACTCATTATTATAAAGTAAAGAACTGTAGGCGATTAGCAGTTCGTGTTGGTAGCAGTTCACTGTGAGCTTTTGATATAGAGCGTTGAGTCTCGTGTAATAGCAATAGTAGAGCGTCGTGTATATACTTTCTTCCCCCTGATTCGTTAAGTATATATCCAATACAAGGATATAAAAGTAGCGACGAGTTGTTCGAAGGTTGCATTGGATGTTTAATTTTTTTTTTTCTTTTTTTGTACGAAACCAAAGAAAAAATATTTTAACATGGAGAACTGATTGGCCTCCGTGGTGCAGTTGCAACAGCAGCAGCAGCAACAACAGTAGCAACTACAGCAGCAGCAACAACAATAGCAGCAACTACAGCAGCAGCAGCAACAACTAAACCAACAGTTGCTGGAATTAGAGTTGAAGAAGTTTGAAAAGACTTCAGGTTTGTACTCGCCAGACAGCGTAGCAAACTCAATTGGAGAATTCAAACACAACCTAGAAGAAGGCATGACCTTCCCTACATATTTTTGTAGATACGAAGAAATCTTCAAAGAAGGATGTAAAAGTTGGTCCGATGAGATGAAAGTATGACTACTTTTAAGACATTTATCCCCTGCCGAACAAGAAAAATATAGTAATTATATTCTGCCGAAGAAACCAGGTGAGATTCGTTTCAATAAAACAATGTTTTAATCAAAAATTTTAAGTGAAAGAAGTTCCCTGTTCAATACTCACTAGGAATGTTTGAATTTGGTCAAAAAAGATTATGAGCATTTCGTCACCTGTGCCGGAGTGGTTAACAGGGAGTGTGAGAAATTCAAGTTGAATGAATTAACCCCGGACGTGTTCAAGTCTTTAATTTTTGTTCAAGGGCTTACTGCAAACAAAGATGCAGAAATACGTTCTCAGATATTAACAAAATTAGAACAAGACCAAAATTTAACTTTACAGGCAGTAACAGGAGAATGTCAGGGGATTATTAATCTACGACATGACGCGAATAAAAATGAAAGAAATACTGAAGAGATAAAAATATGCACGACACAATTACGAACCATTTCTCATTGAGACAATGTGTTGATGTATGCACAAAGAGTAGTAGTGCCAGCCACACTATAAAAGCGATGATTAAAGGAATTTCATATTGGTCACCGAGGGATTTCGTGAATGAAATCATTAATGAAGGGTTACGTATATTGGCCAACAATGGACCGTGACATTGAAGAATCAGAGAAAGCATGCAGAGGGTGTGTCTTAGCTGAAAAATCACCTACTGCTAAGTAACAACCGTGGCCAAAATCAGATGTTTCATAGGCCAGACTGCATGTTGAATACGCAGGTCTACTTAAGGGTTCATATTACTTTGTTGTTGTAGACAGCCTTTCAAAGTGGCCGGAAGAGCATAAATGTAAAAAGCCGACATCTACGGTTACAATAAGTTTTTTTACATGAATTGTTCGCCAGGTATGGTATTCCGGATACCATTCTGTCTGATAATGGAAATCAATTTACGTCAGATGAGTTCAGGAAATTTTGTAAAAATGTTCATCATCGAACATTTCACCACTCCACCCTATCACCTTAGGTCAGATAGGCAAGCGGAGCGATTTGTTGACACTTTCAAGAGGACGATATTGCACTCCAACAATTTCTAAGAGTGTACCGAGTGACAGCTAATCCGAATACACCGTTGGGAATGTCACCCGTAGAACTGTTGTTTGCTAGGAAGGTCAGATTCGATTTTGGTAAGCTAATACCTAGTGAAAATATAAAAAATGCGAACGACAAAAATACTTCAAAATTCTTCAAGTTAGGTGACAAACCCTTTTTTTTAACCTACAGATATGGTGAATAAAGCTGGGAGGGCAGTGTAATTATTAAGCAAATTGAAAAAATGAAATTCCTGGTAAAAGGAAAAAAAATTGAACATAAAAGACACATCAACCAGCTTAAAAAAAGATTCACGGAAAAAACAGTCACAAGATATTAAATCCTTATAGAAGTATTGTACATGTTTGAAGTACCAACACCCAAACAATTTGAAACTACACATTCTAGCACCAGAAAACGGAAAAGAACGGAAACTCTGGAATTGAACCCTAAGCGTAAGAGATATTAAAACTCGGAGCGGCATTCAATTCTCAAAAGGGGAGAAAATAGAGGATACTGGTTCTAAAAAGCGGAGAAAATAGGGGAGACTGATCCTAAAAAGGGAAGATGCTGTGGAAGGATTCCGACCACCCCTCAAATGACTAAAAGGTGGCTTGACTCATTATTATAAATTAAAAAACTGTGAGCGATTCGCAGTTCGTGTTGGTAGCAATTCACTGGGAACCTTTGATATAGAGCGTTGAGTCTCGTGTAATAGTAAGAGTAGTGCATCGTGTATATACTTTCTTCCCCCTGCTTCATTAAGTATATATATCCAATATAAGGATACAAAACCTAATTAAAAAGAAAAACATGAAACTCGGATTAGTCGTGTGTTCAAAATAAAATGTCTATAAGAAAAGCTGTTTACAGAAACACACACACACTCACACACGTACATGTATATATATATATATATATATATATATATATATGTGTGTGTGTGTGTGTGTGTATGTATGTATGCATGTATGTATATATATGTGTGCGTATGCATGCCTGCATGCATTTTTGTATGTATGTATGTATGTATGTATGGTGATGGTAGTCTCTCGTGGTCCGAGAAAAATGATTCTCATTTCTTACCGAACAACCTTCACAAATTATTTGTTTATAGTGATCAAATGTTCGTGTTGTGCATTAGCTCACTCCCTGAAACCTTCTACCTCTGAAGCATGCTAACGAAAAAGCGTCTATAGAGGCATAGAAAGGTAGATGTGGAAGCATCTCTTCGATATCAGTTTTGTTTTAAAGAGCGGAATAATAAAGAATCTAGAATCGATCACCTCTCAGGTTAAGATTCAATAATGCTTCTTCACTTCCGAATTGGCGTAAACTCGTAGTTTGCGTTTCTAAGTGTCTTTCCGGCTGACCTGCGGGAAAACAGGTCAAACTTACAAATATTTGCAGATCTACGATCGCCTAGAGTACAATGAACGCAATACAATACTTCTTCTCTGATCACATCCTACAGCTTGGTGACTTTATACTTAGTTTTAAATGTTATCACATTCCTCGTTGCTGTGTAAAGCATATAAGGTTAAAAAACAAAAGCAGTAGTGTTTATTCATAAATTATATCTCTATTGCGTTTCAGTAAATTCTCTTTAAAAATCGCCAATCAGAATCATATTATAGATTACTTCGTAGTTTGTAACCGGAACCACAGAAGCATTAAGTACACGCCTTCTTAAAATCTATATTCTCAATGTGTGTCTGTCCAGAGGCAAATTTCCAACAGCAGAGTAACTTTTAATGACCACCCAAATAAAAATTTCAACACAGAAACCAGAATAAAATATATGTATCCTGCATGAATTATTCAACAGATTATTTTATTCGTTAAGTATAAGGATGCATGCACTTAGGTACAGGTCTACGATAACATTGAAAGTAGTAAAACGTTTATCTACAATCAATTGTTTTCATGCTCTACTAGACCTCGCTCAATGCAAGATTCGCTGCAAATATAGAATGACTAACAACCACCACCATCTCACCATATAGGACACTCTCTAGAACGTATACAACTCTAACAAGATGTAGATCACGGACGGGTAGCCTTTCAATAAGATGCTACGTTTCAGAGTTTCAGTCATTATGAAACCTAGAAAAGAAAACTAATAGGCACAAGAACGATCTACAGGTGGTATTTATAAATGTAACCAAAGCCTTTTGATTCTGGTTACACGGGTTCATTTTGTGCTTTCCAAACTAGAAATTTGAGATAAAATCATTTGAATCAATCGATCCTACCACGAAGAAATGGTAACCAGTGTTTAACTCTAATAAAGATTACTTTTGGCTCAATGTCCTTTGTACCATTCATGACTAAGTAAATGTCTGCATTTTGAAATCTTCATCGATGTACTTTTTAACAAAGTGCAGGTAATAATTAATAATTAACAATTTACTGTTTGGTAAACTTATATTTGTGGCGAACATGTGGTACTTCTTTGATTACTTAATTTCTGCAATCAATGCTATGGAACCTTTTGTCAGTAAACGAGAGATAGATTTACTTTGTCTAGAATTGGTGCATTGCAAGTCGGTCCATCATTGTACATCGATTACTGATGGACGAACTTTTGAAGACAAGCTACTGATACTTATAACTGAACCCTGCAGATTTTTTGCAACGGTTTTATTAATATACGCGCGCGCACACGCGTGTGTGTGTACGTACGTTTGTATGTATGTATATCTTATTTTTTAACATAATTCTCCGGAGATCTTAAATTATGTAATGTAAAGATTACAAATCTACGTATAGTCGGTAGTCTGTACCCCACCTCCACCTTTACTAATTGGTGTTATGACTTCTAATATTATTGGCAGTAGTTCTGGTAGAGTATTTTGAAGGTTAAACAAAGTTGACTCTGGAGGACTTTTGGAAAAAAGCTAAACCGTCTGATTCTGCGCCAAGACTGCTTATCTTATTGTTTCCTTTTTGTTAGTTTTTTTTTTTCTCTTGAGTTTTTTTTTTGTGTGTTTTTTTTGTTTTTTGTTTTTTGTCCTCTTTGAATTTTGTCTTAAGCTGTTCTAAGAAACATTTCACTGAAGAAAAAATTTGTTGCTCCTTCTTTGGATTGTCGGAGAAATTCTACAGCTTTTTAAATAGATATCAAATCTGGGATGAGTTGTACGTATACAGGTTATTTGGATGTATAACTAGCTCGATTCTCTCAGTCCAAAACTAGTTTCACATACGTAACAAAATAAAGCCTTTAGGTCTAACAATATCTGCTTGCCCGCTGCAAGATCATTTTTTTAGTTCCTCCTTCTATGAATGTGTCAGTGAAGTGCGAATAATTCTTCCTCTCATTTTTTTCTTTTCAGTCTGTATGAGTGAGGGGTGAATTTGTTATTGAACAACATTTCAAAATTTTCATCTTGAGAATTCATCTACTTCATGGAATAGCGTAAGATTTGTTAGTTTTAAGAGTACTGTTTTGGTTGTAATATTATAAGGATTTCGTGGAGACGCAATGGCCCAGTGGTTAGGGCAGCGAACTCGCGGTCATAGGATCGCAGTTTCGATTCCCAGACCGGGCGTTGTGAGTGTTTATTGAGCGAAAACGCCTAAGGCTACACGAGGTTCCGGCAGGGGATGGTGGCGAACCCTGCTGTACTCTTTCACCACAACTTTCTCTCACTCTTTCTTCCTGTTTCTGTTGTACCTGTATTTCAAAGGGCCAGCCTTGTCACACTGTGTCACGCTGAATATCCCCGAGAACTACATTAAGGGTACACGTGTCTGTGGAGTGCTCAGCCACTTGCACGTTAATTTCACGAGCAGGCTGTTCCGTTGATCGGATCAACTGGAACCCTCGACGTCGTAAGCGACGTAGTGCCAACAACAACAATTATAAGGATTTATCTATGCACTTGTTTGAAGAAATGCTACGAAGCTTGTTTTGAACACATAACACTGTTGGTGAAAGCAAAACAGCATTTTGCCTGAGATTTTATTCGACTGGTGTCTATTATTATTATATTGACTAAGGCTTTTCTTTTGAAAGTGTTTAATTACTTTTGATTTTTAATTATTTTGCGGTTTCGTTCTGGATAGGCGTATTGCTAACAATATTTACGAGGATGTCCTTCTTGTTCTACGGCTATCAGCAGATAAAGACATTCCGCTGTTGTTCATAGTTGCATTAGTCTTTTATTGACGCCAATATAAATTTTGTACTTTGAGAAAGTTTCTCTTTCTCTCTTGAAATTTTATTGTTTGTCTGGGTATGTCTGTTTCTCAGGATAGTTTATGACTGGATAATGACCTTGTTTTCTATTTTAAACACTTATACATATATACGGGTGTATATGTGTGTGTTCGTGAGTGCTGTGTATGTGCGTCTGTGTGTGTATCTACATAGTAGTAGTAGTAAATTAGTACCAGTTGCCAGCTGAGTACTGGGGGGGTGTAATTTGACTCACCCCTGCCCCAAAATTTCAGGCCTTGCGCCTATGATAGAAAGGTTTATCGTCATTCTTGTTTCGTCGTCGTTGTCGTCATCATCACTACCATCATCATTATTACTTCAATAGTCCTATTTATATTACACAATCGAACTGATCTCAGTATGACTTGAGAACGTGCATTGTTTGTTTTATTTTTGTGGTAAATGTTTGTCATTGTATTGCGAATATTCTATGCAAGATATGTAAATGCCTCGTTGGGCAATTTTCTGTATGCTGTGTATGTCTGTAAATCTCAATGTTTTGTTTATATATTTATGTTTGTCTCCTTTTATCATTCTCAATGCATCTGTTGTTACGAGGATGGTTTCTCTTTCCAATCCCCTCATTCTGGATATTTCTTTTTCCAAGGTTTTATATTTTACATAGATTTTCTACATATTTCAGAGATTCATTGTCGTACATTGGAACTGAAAGGTCGATTAAAAGATATTTTTTGTATTTGTATCGTTCCCACTCTTCCGCCGCCCTGCTGGCGGAAATCATTGTTATCATTATTCATTTTATCATTATTATTATTGTTGTTGTTGTTGTTGTTGTTGTTGTGTTTCTGTGTTCAAATTCCACCAGGTCAGCTTTGCCTTTCGGGGTCGATAAATTAAGTACCAGGGAAACATTGGGGTTGATGTAATCGACTAGTCCCCTCCCAAAAATGTCAGGCCTTGTGCCTTTAGTAGAAAGGATTATTATTATTGTTGTTGTTGTTGTTGTTCATGAGTTTTTCCTCTTTCAATTTTGTTTCCATTTCTTGCCGAGTGTCTTGCCGACTCATAAGGCAAAGAAACTCCCTTTTCAATACGTGTGACGTACCACTTAATCTATTGCACTTCTTGCAGGGATAGTAAGCCAGAGATCATTCTCAAATAACTTTCATTTCCTTTTATTGATCACTCCAAGTGCTCCTACAATCATTGATAATACAACTGTCTTGAGATGCCACATTTTTTTCAATGTCAATGAGCAAACCTTTCTATTTTCTGAGCTTGTAAGATTCTTTTGCCGAGATGTTATGATCACAAGGAATACTCATGTCAATCAATAAATAAACTTTATCGTTTTGGTCTTTCACAACAATATCCGGTTTACTGTTGTTGTTTGTTGTTGTTTAAAACGTCGCACAGTATCCAACATCGTGATGATGTCGATTGAAGATATTGTGTCTACCGGAGGTTTGTACTGTCTGCCAAGTCACAACAAGGACCTCAAACAGACAGCACTTTACGCAATAAGCATGCAGTACTGTTGTGGCGAGAGTATGACACCCTCTGACGAGAATAGATGGGACAACTACATATAAATAGTAGCGGTCTGACGTAATCGGCAGTTCGTAGTTTGTTCTTCGAAGTCCAGGTACAGTTCGAGTTAGTGAGTTGGAAATCTTAATTGTTGGTTCGTAAAAGATTGTTGGTTCGTTACGTATTTGTTACTGCTGCTGTTTCTATTTTGTATTGTTATAAAACTATTACAGTGTAGTCTTTATTTATCGTCGACAATATCAACCGTACTACGATACTGGAGGTGTAAGGATATAACATCTGGCGACAAGGATTTTTCCATCCAAGCTCGCGTAGGTTATTTGACAATTTGTACGTCATACAAATTGTTAAATTATAGAGAACCTATAAGTTGCAGTAATACAGCTTCAAGAGAAACAACAGGAACAACTACAGGAGTTGCAGGAGCAAATATTACAACAACAACAACAGCAGTTAAGTGAGTTACAGTCAAAGAAATCCGAAAATTCGGTAGGTTCGTTTACTCCAGACGGCGTAGCGAACTCGATTTCTGAATTCATTTATAATCCGGAGGAGGGTATTACGTTCCCTGCATACTATAAAAAGTACGAGGAAATTTTTAACAAAGATTGTAAGTCATGGTTGGATGAGGAAAACCTTGAGATAAGGCCCAAGCGAAAAAGATACTAAAAAATAGTAATAATAAATAAAATTTCTTTATTCCTTCGAAACTCAAAATCTCAAAAGGGGAGATGTTGTGGCGAGAGTACGACACCTTCTGACGAGAATAGATGAGGCCACTACATATAAATAGTAGCGGTCTGACGTAGTCAGCAGCTCGTAATTTGGTCTTCGCAGTCCAGGTACAGTTTATAGTTCGAGTTAGTGTGTTGGAAATATTGATTGTTGGTTCATTACGTGTTTGTTACTGCCGCTATTTTTATTTTGTATTGTTATACCACTGTTACAGTGTATTCTTTATATATCGTTGACAATATCAAGGCGTGAGGATATAACAAGTTCCAAGTAATGCCGGTTTTTGCAATACACCTAGATTGTAGGATATTTCTAAATTTTCTAGATTGTTTTTTTTTTTTTCAGATTGGGTGGTATTGAACTCAATGGTCCGATGACAATAGGGACAATCTTTTTGTTTGACTCTCGTAGTTGCCACATCTTAGCGATCTCGATTCTCAGGTCTCCATATTTATCAATCTTTTCTCTTTCTTTCATGATATGTTGATCTCCTAGCGCTGCCACGTCAATTATTAGGCACTCTTGTTTGTCTCACCTAAAAGTTACTATATCTGGCCTTCGGTGCTCTAACACCTAGTCTGTCTGGAAGTCAAAATCCCAGAGGATTTTTCCTTCCTCTTTTCATCCATTACTTTTTCCGGTCTATGTTGGTACCAAACACCCGTTACTTCGTATCCATACTTCCGGCATAGTAGCCAGTGAAGGTTTGGGGCTACCTTGTCATGTCTGCGCTTGTGCTCTTTCTGCGCAAGATTTTCACAAGCACTAACAATGTGGGTCACACTTTCGACCCTCTTCCCACACATTCGGCAGGGGTTCATTGCACTTGTGCGGTACATATATCCCTTTTCACTGAATTGGTACTTAATGCCTGATCCTGGGCAGTGATGATTAGGCTGTCAGCATTTTTTGTTGGGTCACCCTTGCTGAGCCACTTCCATGATGCTTCCTGGCCTTAAGTTGTTAGTTTCACGTTGGAACTGACCGTGTAATTCCATGCGGATTAGGATTTCTTCTCTCTCGTTGGCTGTTCGTGAGCGGAATTCATGAGCACTCTCAAGTCCATTTTTGGTAAATCCTACTGCATTAGCAGCATGCTGTAGCAGGTCTTGTCTGCTACTTACCCATGTTTCTTTTTTTACTGTTGATGCACTCTCGTATGCTAATCAGCCCACGTCCACCTTTACCCCTCTTCATGTAGAACCTGTGTACATTCACCTTAGGGTGGAGGCACCATGCATTGTCATTGTCTTTCGGGTAGTGCGATCGAGTTGGTTAATCTCTGCTTGTGTCCATTTTAGGATGGGAACTTTATAGCGGACTACAACAACAACCCATATGTTGATGGCAGTCACAAGGTTCCTTGAGTTGAGCTTCGATTTCTAGAGATGTTTGAGGCGCTTGAAATATGCAGATGACCTTGTCTTTCATTTCTCTGTGCAAGATATTGTCCAGCTCCAGGATCCCAAGGTACTTGTACCCATCATCATCCGGGTCTTTCATTCTCTCTCTGTTTGTCAATCTTATGCCCCTAATTATCATTATTGTTACTCGATTCATGAGAATTTTTCACTACTCCATGAGATACACATCTGAGTTATTGTGATACATGAAGAGTTTCCTTCTGGTGTAATCGAAAGATGTTTGTGTTACATCTAATTTTCTCTTTTGTGGTGTTTGTTTTGTTCTTTCTCGTGTTAATTTAGTCTGCCTATGCTAGAAATTAACTTTTATTTGCTATGAAATTCTTTAATGTATTGGGAGGTGTAGACTATATAAACTATAGCCATGATACTAGAATACTTAGAGGGAATTGTGTACAATTTGTGGGAATTAAGTTACTTGATCCTTGTAAGGTTATATTTTGGATAATACCTAATGCAGTGGTTCTCAACCTTTTCACTACCAAGGACCCCTTTTATTTAAATGAGTTTTTCCGCGGACCCCTTTTAATATGCTTATCCTTATATATGTATATGTGTATGTATGTATATATATGTGTGTGTGTGTGTGTGTGTGTGTGTGTGTGTGTGGAGGCGCAATGGCCCAGTGGTTAGAGCAGCGGACTTGCGGTCATAGGATCGCGGTTTCGATTCCCAGACCGGGCGTTGTGAGTGTCTATTGAGCGAAAACACCTAAAGTTCCACGAGGCTCCGGCAGGGGGTGGTGGCGAACCCTACAGTACTCTTTCACCACAACTTTCTCTCACTCTTTCTTCCTGTTTCTGTTGTACCTGTATTTCAAAGGGCCAGCCTTGTCACACTGTGTCACGCTGAATATCCCCGAGAACTACATTAAGGGTACACGTGTCTGTGGAGTGCTCAGCCACTTGCACGTTAATTTCACGAGCAGGCTGTTCCGTTGATCGGATCAACTGGAACCCTCGACGTCGTAAGCGACGTAGTGCCAACAATATATATATATATATATATATATATATATATATATATATATATATATATGTATGTACACGAAATTATGAATTATTGGGAACTACTGATCTAATGTTTTAAGATCTGTAGTGTATTTTTTATGCTTTTTGCTCATGTTCTTCTTTATTATGTTACACAGTGCATCGATTATTATTGTACTATTTTTGTTCTTATAACTCACATCATGCTTATTTCCATTTTAAGGCCTTGTAATTCGATAGCGTCCCAACTTCCTTCCGAGTGACGTTTTAACCGGAAGAGACCGAATGTCTGCATTGTTATTATGCCAATATTAGAAATGTTTATTGTATTTATTGTTATATTGTTGTGACTGTTGTTGCTGTAGCTGTTTTGTTGTTGTTGTTATTTCGAGCCGGCAGATACGTTAGTGTGCCGGACAAAATTCTTAGAAGCATTTCATCCGTCTCTACGTTCTGAGTTCAAATACTGCTGAGGTCGACTTTGTCCTTCACCCTTTCGGAGTCGATGGAATAAGTACCAGTTGAGCACTGGAGTTCATGTAGTCGACTAGCGCCCTCCCACAAAATTTTCTGGTCTTGTGCCTATTACTCTTTTACTTGTTTCAGTCATTTTGACTGTGGCCATGCTGGAGTACCGCCTTTAGTCGAGCAAATAGACCCCAAGACTTATTCTTTATAAGCCTAGTACTTATTCTATCGGTTTCTTTTGCCGAACTGCTAAGTTACGGGGGAGTAAACACACCAGCATCGGTTGTCAAGCGATGTTGGGGGGACAAACACAGACACACACACACACATATATATATATATATATATATATATATATATATATATATATATATACATATATACGACAGGCTTCTTTCAGTTTCCGTCTACCAAATCCACTCACAAGGCTTTGGTCGGCCCGAGGCTATAGTAGAAGACACTTTCCCAAGGTGCCACGCAGTGGGACTGAACCCGGAACCATGTGGTTCGTAAGCAAGCTACTTACCACACAGCCACTCCTACGCCTATTGTAGAAAGGATCATCATCGTCATCGTCATCACCATCACCATCACCATCACCATCCATAATCTGATTAGTACTTCGTTTCTGGTGCTCTATATCTATACCTTCTTTGATTATCATCATAGAAAGTCATATCATCATCTTATTATGGCAATGTTTTTTCTTCGAGATCAAGACGTTGTAACTAAGGTTCGTAGATCTTAAGACTCTTAGCATATTTATGTGCAAAACGTGTTTTTTAAATTACCATAAATGACTATGGACATTGTTGGGCCACTGTAATTCAACCTCAATTCATAATAGGTTGAAAGTATTCATAGGTTAATATGTAAACTTTTAAAATAATTATCATGGTAAATAAGATTAATTATATCGTTGTAGGGAATTAGTAATAATGGTACACCCTTCCCACGTGACGAGTGGAATGACATGGCCACTATAAGTAAGCTGACGTCGGCCAGTATCGACAGTAGTATTTGTGCTGATATAGTAATTATACTGAGTGGACGTTATAACAATCCAACCTTTTGAGGATAATAACACTGTTCGACTGCGGGGTGGGGAGTATCGTACAGTGCTAGATAGAAATATCTTATCGACGACTTCGGAATATTACAATATCTATCAGAGCGACAGCTGTCGTACAAAGGCAGATATAATAGTGGCGACGAGGATAAACCAATTCACATGGAGCTAATAGAAACTCGTAGAGGAGTTAACAAACTCATAAAGTTTTTATGTAAATTTTACGAAAAGTTGTTATTGAAGATTTTTTGGCCGGTCTGCTTGAGTTATAAAAAAGCAATAACAGCTGAAAGAAGAAGAACAGCAACAACTGCAGATACAACTGCAAGTCCAACAGCAGACGCAACAACAACAACAATTAATATTACAGCAACAAATGCTGCAATTACTGAAGTCGTCAGGAAAGCCAGAAAAAAGTGCTCTCGCCAGACTATGTTACGAATTCAATAACTGAATTCAAATACGAACCTGACGAAGGTGTCACCTTCGAAGTATACTACAGAAGATATGAGCAAATCTTCGAGAAAGAATGTAAAGATTAGGACGACGAGATCAAAACTTGCTTAATCTTGAGAAAACTAGCGCCAACAGAACATGAGCGGTACAGTAATTTTGTACCCCCATGAAAACCGTCTAGTTTAATGACACGATAGATACATTGTGTAAGATTTTCAGTGAAAAAGCTCCTTGTTCAATGCAGGATGGAAGTATCTGAACATAGAGGAAAAATAGTTACGAGGACTACATCAAATATGCTAGTAGAGTAAACAGGAAATGCGAGAAGTTTAAGCTGGACGAATTAACTCCAGATATTTTCAAATGACTAAATTTTACACAAGTACTTACTGCCAAAAAGGACGCAGAAGTTAGAACTAGAATTCTCGCAAAGCTGGAACAAAGCCAGGATGTAACCCTGAAAAAAGTGTCTGGAGAATGTAAAGATTGTTTCCCAGTAAAACCAGTGCGGAATAGTCTGAATAGAGATAAAATGTTTTCTAAAAAACACGACAAACATCAGGATATAAACCTATGTTTTACATGTGGTGGTATACACCTGAGGAAAAACTGTCCATTTATAAAAGCGGAGTGTTATCGTTATGGAAATATAGGACATATAAAGTTGTACTGTAGAACGAAGATGATAAAACGTCAGAACAACGAGAAAAATTTAAGTAGTTTGTCAACAAGAAAAAAAGGGTAAAACAACGAACAGAAAATTCGTAAATGTGAAAATTAAAAAACAAGTGTAAAATTGAAGTTCGACACAGGTAGTGACATGACTATTATGAACGAAAAAACGTGGAAATATGTCGGTAAGCCGAAGTTAATTAAATTTAAAAAGGTAGCACATGGTATTACGGGGAGAAAAATACTATATTTTATCGGCAAATGCGTGTGGAGGCGCGTGGCCTAGTGGTTGGGATGTCAGCATCATGATCATAAGACTGTAGTTTCGATTCCTGGACCGGGTGACGCGTTGTGTTCTTAAGCAAAACACTTCATTTCACGTTGCTCCAGTCCGCTCAGTTGGCAAAAATGAGTAACGCTGCGATTGACTGGCGTCCCGTCCAGCTGGGGAACACGTACGCCACGGGAAACCGGGCCCATGAGCCTGGCTAGGCTTTAAAAGGGCGCATTTTTTTTTTTTTAATGCATATGTAACGTAACATTTCGAGGTCAAACGAAAAAGGCTAAGATATATGTATTGAAATATTCATTTAATTTATTCGGTACAGAATGGATACAACTATTAAATTTATGGGATATACCCGTAAGTGTTTTGTGTAGAAATATAATCGCCTCAGTCGAAGGTTCAAATGGGGCCGAAAGACTGAAACAAAAAATTGCAGTAAAACACGAAACACCTGTATGTAGGCCAAAATGAAATGTACCGTTTACAGCCAATAGACTAGGTTAACAAGGAACCGGAAAGGCTGGAAAGTTTTGATATAGCTGAAAAGAATAAGTACGCAGACTGGGCAAAACCGACGGTTTACGTGAAAAAGGAGAATTACAAACGAAGTGTTTGTACAGATTCTTCAACAAGGATGAACGATTTTTAAGTCGCACATGCTCACATTTGTTAAAAAATTAACACATACAATGGCTTATAGTAAATTTAAGCGGCTTCTCTTTGGTGTAGAGATAAAATGTGAAATTTTGATGCAGGGAAAAAACTCAAAAAAGGGAGGTGGGGGTGAATAAAAATATTATAGCTAAATAAAAAGATACTTCCTAAGAAAAACTTACAAGGGAAAATGTTATAGGGAACTAGTAATAATGGTATACTCCTCCTACGTGACTAGTAGAATTACACAGTTACTATAAGTAAGGGGACGTCGGCCAGTATCGACAGAGTAGGTAGAGTACGTGTAGACTATGTTGATAGTCGTGTTTGTGCTGATAAAATAATTATACTGTTATACTGAATGGATGTTGTCACGATCCAACCTTTTGAGGATAATAACATTGTGTGACTAGAAGTCGTACAGTGCCAGATAGAAGCATCCAATCGACGACTTCAGAATATAACAATATTTGTCAGAACGACAACCGTCGTACAGAGACAGATACAACAGTGTGTGTGTGTGTGTGTATTTTTATGTGAGTGTGTGTGTGTGTGTTTATAAAGTAATACATGTGACCGTACTGTGTGAGTTATCTTTAGTATTGCATTCAGCGCTCAATTAGGTCTTATTAACCTCTACATGATTTTAGAAATTATGAAAAATATATTCTTTAAAAAGGATTTTAACAACCTTAGAAGCCAGTCAAGATTGATATTTCTTCTATTGTAGGTGTGAATTATATCTCCCTTAAATGATCTGGTATCAAAAAAGGTCCAGTCAAACTGCTGATGAAATTAAATCACCTATATTTTGCTCACTAAGCAAAAGTGCTAAACTTTTATATGGGAATCTCCTCAATCATATGTTTTATAAATCTGTCGAGTACATACGTTATCCGAATTTGAAACGCTAACAATGAATCTAACAAACAGTTATGTCAGATGTCTGGTTCCGGTTCAGATACTAAAATTACTGTCGACGTTTGTTTCTTAACAATGAATAGAATTTTGCCAGTATCCATTAATACAATTGTCTTATTGTTTATTTTGAGAGTCATAATTTACAAACAAACACAAATGCACCTCGAAGTGTCCGCACTGAATGGTGAGTAAGTATTCACCAGGGCTTGATTATTTACCACATCTAAAAGGAGTCATGTATAAACGCTGCCTAATTTCCTGCAACTAACACGCAATGAGAAATTCATAGAGACTTTACACTGATATCGAATATTTAATGTTCAAACTTACACAAGAATGCTACAAAAAATGTTATCCGCTGCCGTAGAAACTCACTGACGCGTGTAACTAAACTTGAGATTATGATGAAAACGTTATAAATTTAAAATGTGTGTCAAGTGGTCATCGCTTCCAGCCGAAATGGTAAAGAAACCCAGGAAGCGTGAAAGTAGCGTTTATTGACCATTATTGTTATGCACATTGTTGGATATGCTTCAAGAAACAACCCACAAAGTGAACTGAACTTGTTTAATTACTGTATTGTATCTTTAGATGGGAAACTACAAAAGCATGTGGGGGGTAGTAAATGTTTGGGTTCGTGTATAAATTAAAAAGAAAAATAACTGACCTGTTGGAGGAAATAAAACAACTTGCATATAGCGAGAAAGATGATATAACTTTAAAAAAAAGAAAGAATTGGAAGGAAATGCTTGTTTTCCAGTTCATTCCCATTGCTTATAATAAATTTATCGTGAACTTTTGTTCTTTGTTACAGCTACCGATAAATATTTAAAATATGAATAGTTTCACTCATCTATTTCTAAAATGGTTGGATACATTTCTTTCTTTCTTCCGTTCTAAAAAAAATTGTTTCGCTGTTTAACGCCATCTCTTATACATATCTATCTGATATTCATAACTGGAATCAGTTTTTATTAACCTTCAAGTAATGAATGAATAATGTCGAAATAATGTAGAATCAGGTACTGCATAAATAGAATCCGGTAAATTAAAGTCTTCAGAGCGAAGTATTACAAACATTTTCTTGACATCTCCATCAAACAGAAGAAGCCAATCCAATATTATCAATTAACCTATCGTAGATCTTGTACAATATTTCGAATTTCCAATTTTCTTTCCTTCTGATACATTGCTTCAACACAAAATAGTCTTATTCGTCTACAGTTTATTATCTAAGAGTAAAAGAGTATCTATTTTTTGATGCGATTGTTGATGTCTACCTATGTTGAGTAGAATCTGTTCTTTCTTTTATTCGAAAGAAAAACATTACTATTCGTATTTTATTAACTGTACTATTAACTACAACATATTTCCTTCTCCCCACCACACTCTCTCTCTCTTTCTCTCTTAATCTTTCTACTATCTCCTTTCCTCTCTCTCTCGTTCTTTCTTTCCCTCTCTCTTCATTCGGGGTATTCTCAGGGAAAACAATTATTTGTAACGAAGTATTCACAAACTATCACGCTTCTTTTTGTTTTTTTTCACTCGATCTCTTCCAATACAATCCTCCTCTCCAGTCATTCGAATCTTCGGTACACAGAAACCTGTCTCTTCGCTTAGAAATCCTACCCCAGTTCTATGTGTTTCATCATATCAATTCTAGCCATTAAAAGATTATCAAACTGATGCTACAAAGAAAACGTTTCTTCAACACACAACTGAATCAGATCCCTAAGCTCAGCATTATAAAACTTATATCCATTATCAAACTCATGTAACAAAATACTGTAATACGTCTTCAAAAATACCTTACAAATATTCAACACAGAGAAAAGTCTTGCAAGTCTAACCAATAATTTTTAAACCCAACTTTCATATTCAGTAAAGGATCTAGAGATAAAGTAATTGGTTGATCGTAATCAAAATTCAGAGTTGCATTGATAGACCAAAACTGAAAGCAATCCGAGCGAAATTAAAGGGGGCTCATTTTGCGAATGAAACCGGCTAGATCCCCAATAAATTTAGAAAAAGATTTTCAAGAAACTAAACGTTCCTTGCATTTAACCCACAGTCAAAGTATTCTTTTTCTCTTCTCCGAACACACAAATTCCAAATCATTTTCGTGGTCAGTTCTCTGAGACTCACTGCATCCATCAATTTCTACGCTCACCAAATGTGACAAAGCTTTCATTAGCGTAAAATGAATTCTCTTTGCAACCATCAAGTGCTCGGCTTCTCAATTGGTTAAGATACTCACTAAGTTCGTCGCATCACATTCATTTCAAAAAGCTGTCAGTCTCAGAACTCAAAGGCAGTAGTTTAAGACAAAAAAAAAAAAAAACTCTGCCGGATCATCAAATTACCGAACTATTACTGTTACTTTGAATATATCAAGTGAACGAGGAAGCCTCTGCAAGGACGCTCGATCTGCTAGAAATAGCAGTTAACGACGACACACATACACACACACACACACACACACTTAAAACATATAGATTTTAAATAAGGAAAAAACTAATTGGATAATGTAGTCTTTCATGTCCCGAAAAGTCGAGATGGTCACAACAGGGATACCTTTGATCATAATTCTGCTTTGGCCATGGTTGACCTGAGACTGAACAGCAACAACCTCAAATATATTTAGGGCCATGATTGTTTCTTGAATCACCCAAAATTTCTTTCTAATATATGTTAGTTTCAAATTTCGGCACAAGGCCAGAAATTTCAGGAGGCGCAAATCGATTACAATGACCCCCAGTGTCTAACTGGTACTTAATTTATCGACCCCGAAAGGAGGAAAGGCAAAGTCGACCTCGTCGGAATTTGAACTCAGAACATAAAGACAGACGAAATGCCGCTAAGCATTTTGACCGGCGTGCTATCGGTACTGCCAGCTCGTCGCCTTCTTTCTAGTATACAGGGTTATCCAAAAAGAATGAACCAATTTCATTACGCAATATTTTAGCAAGGTAAAGTGATAGAAAACTCCAGCTAAGTCACAAGTATTTACTCACAATCAACTTTTATTTCTCGTCTTACAAGTGTTCAATGTGGACACCACCTGCAGCACGGGCAACATCAATGCGATAAGAGAATTCCTCCCAGACGCGTATCAGCATATCACGATCCACTGAGTACTTCTTTACCTGTCTAGTTGAATGCTTTATCGAAGTTTTGCCATTTCCCTTCTATGTCAATATCTTTTGGAATTGCCTCAATCAAAGCAAATTTATTCTTTAGTTCCGTAATGAACTTGCTTTTCCTTATTAAAATATTGCGTAACGAAATCGGTTCATTCTTTTTGAATAACTCTGTATACTTCGCATCAATTCTTAAACCTTGTTTATCTAACTAAAATGTTCTTCAAAATATCTTTCCTTTTACGACTTCACTTTCCACTGAAACCAATAACTTTGTTTTTTGTTTTTTTTGTCTTTTTTTACTATTTCCAAATATATACGTTATTGTATGGCTGTCACAACTCATTAGTCATTCACTCATCCTGACACATTTAATAAATTAAAGAGAGCTACAATACCTTCCCTTAGAATTAATTTTTAACACGCCAACCAGCACAAAAGCTTGATAATATCTAACATAACTAAATCTCAAAATTTTCTTTATATCCCCCCCCCCCAAATTCAATTGTACTATTATTTCTCTATTTATAAACAGTTCATAGTGGAGGCGCACTGGCCCAGTGGTTAGAGCAGCGGACTCGCGGTCATAGGATCGCGGTTTCGATTCCCAGACCGGGTGTTGTGAGTGTTTATTGAGCGAAAACGCCTAAAGCTCTACGAGGCTCCGGCAGGGGATGGTGGCGAACCCTGCTGTACTCTTCCACCACAACTTTCTCTCACTCTTACTTCTTGTTTCTGTTGTGCCAGTAATTCAAAGGGTCAGTCTTGTCACACTGTGTCACGCTGGATATCCCCGAGAACTACGTTAAGGGTACACGTGTCTGTGGAGTACTTAGCCACTTGCACGTTAATTTCACGAGCAGGCTGTTTCGTTGATCGGATCAACTGGACTCCTCGACGTCGTAAGCGACGGAGTGCCAACAACATAAACATTTCATAACAAACAGAGATATTCTCTCTATACATGCATTGCTAATCGTAAATTTCTGAAAGCTCAAAACATGAATAAAACTGCAGCATAGAGATAGATCTTCTTTTTTAGAGCTAAATATTATGAACTTTGCATAGTTACTATAATTACTTACTTCTACAAGGTTTGAATGTGTTTGGACATTAATATATGTTTATATTACGGAAATATTCAATTCAATTTACACCATATTAGTTTCGTTTTCAGAAATAATACTGTAGACGCAGGCAAGTCCATTGTACGGCATCATACGCAAGTGTCTTTCCTCTTCTCCAACTTTGGATTGATCATATCACGTGCAGTTGGTAAGCCGAAACTGTCGTGTAAATAAATATGTTTAGTGATAAGGTATGCATGTGGGAAGATGTCCGTCGATTTCTATGTTCATCGGTTTACAACATGGAAACAACCGTTGGGTCCTTTTATGTCTCATATAACTGTTCGATAAAAAAAAATTGATAAAATAAGTATTGGGATATGACCGACTAAAAGTAGAACGCCAGCCTGACCAAAGACCAGTGATTAAAATAAATAAAATAATAAAACAACTAAAACGACTCGCAGCATCCAATTCTCTAGAACAGGGGTTTTCAAACTTTTTGACTTGCGGACCCCTTTATATTTCAGGCTTTACCTTAGGGACCCCTTATAAACGCTTATGAAATTTATACATTACTATTTGCTTAAAATAACATATATCTTTACATTTATTCATTTAACAGTATTTAACAAATAGGTTTATTGTCAATTAAAATATTTCGATTAAAAAACATATATAAAATCAAATTGCCCATAAAAAGTATTTGCTGTCTACGGACCCCCTGTCTTGTCCTTGTGGACCCCCTGTGGTCCGCGGACCACAGTTTGGAAACCCCTACTCTAGAATATTATTAAAAAAATAAACATTTAAAACCAACCAAAAACCATTTCTCACATAGAAAAGTAGTAAAGTAGTAACATGTGGACATTTTGGTGGGTGGCTGCCGATGACGTATCATTCACACTAGAAACAACTGATGCTTTCTATCACAGGTTTGGTGGTATCTTAATGATCAGATACGTAATAGCTATCTCCTATAAAGATGTATTATTGTAGGTGGGATATAATTTATCAAACCCAAAGAAGCCATTCTTCCTGTTTATACTGCAGATATCTTCTACATTATGGGATAAGTAACCATTCATAAATTTATACTGATAAGAAAAACTTTCATTGCAAAATTTCATGTGTGTTCTCTTCCTGACTGGAATTTTAGCTTTTATTTTGATCAGTCACCGGTTTCGTGACAAGATTTTACATAAAAGGGTTTTTTTTGTTTTGTTTTGTTTTTTGTTGTCATCTTTCTCACAAGGATTTATCCTTTAAATTTTAGGGAAATCTTACAGATCTTTTATTACCCTAGATAGCACTATCGTCTAAAACGCATCGTTGTGCATTCTTTCTTCAGGAATCCAAGTTCAGTCATATTTTGATCCAGCAGAATTGGTATATATCTTAGCATTCCAATGATAATTAATATAAAATTCAAAGTGTATTTTGGCAACTAATTTTGCAGTTTTCTCACCAATAGTCCATAGATATCTTCATTCTCCAATATTTTTCTAAGCTGATGTCAAGTATTCAACTGACAACTGACTTTTACAAGAGTATGCTGTATTTTGTGGCTCTGGACAACAGTTTTAGGTCCGTCGTGTTTTAATTTCGTTTTTCCTTCTTTAGATTTCAAGAATATTCATCTTTAATCGTTGTTATTTTTTTCCTTCTTGGTCTATTCCAGATTGATATAGCTACAACATTATATCTCATGGATGACTTTCTTTCCCAATTGGCAAAATATGGTTAATGTCTTCGATTTTGGCTTTGTGTGGCGTACATTTGCTGTCAGCTGGTAATTTTTGCCTTTTTTCATAATTATTAAGTGTGCAGTATGACTAAATAGTTAAGAACTTTGCATCGCAGCCAAAAGATATCGGGTTCGATCCCACTGCGTGGCATCTTAAGCAACAGTCATTTTCTAAAGTCTCATGTCAACCCGTACCATTTAGTGAAAGTAAATAGACGAGAGGTGTAAAGAAACTCGTCAGGTGGATTGTACAGCCTTCTGACACACGTCACGCTGATTCTGCCCAAGAATTACGTCAAGAGTACGTGTTATCTGAGGTATGTTCAACCACTTTACATGCTCTTTCAGGAAGAGGTAATTATGTTGCCCAAACGACTCAAGTTTTATCCTCGAACGACGGGGGTCTAACACCATTGATAAGGATTGTTCTTGGATTGCATGGAGGTAATCTTCATGCACGCATGTATGTATGTATGTATGTATGTATGTATGTATGTATGTATGTATGTATGTCTGCTTGTTTTTTATCTATCTTTATATAGACACACATGTGTGTGGTGGGGTGTATCTTTATGTTTGTGCTTCTGATATATATACAGATATGTACGGGTCTATATTCATTCCAAGAAACTATCTGTTGTTTGCACCAAAGTATTGTTTATGATTGGAATCTTCTGCAAGTGTTCCTTATTTTTAAAAGTGAATATATAACCTGGTCCTAGTGTGCTTTTAAAATCACCGCCAAGTCAAATTCTGCCGACGGGTAGCATTGAAAACAATTTTCTGCAACGACATCACACAATAATACCTAGCAAAAATTTGGAGGGCACTGATGATCATGTGGATGATATCATCCAGGCTGCCATGACACAAGCGACATTTTCTGTCATAGTGTGAAGGTTTAGGGACGTTCTTATCTTTTTCATTAACCATATAGTTACCTCTCCTTCCAGAATGGTGAAAGTGTATACCAGGCCTGGCCAACTCGAATTACATTGCGGGCCACTTTAATCACAAAATGTTTTTGCGGGCTTGTATAAGTTATGCAGGTTCCGGGTTCAGTCCCACTGCGTGGCACCTTGGGCGAGTGTCTTCTACTATAGCCTCGGGCCGACCAAAGCCTTGTGAGTGGATTTGGTAGACGGAAACTGAAAGAAGCCCGTCGTATATATATATATATATATATATATATATATATATGTATATATATATATATATATATATATATGTGTGTGTGTGTGTGTGTGTGTGTGTGTGTGTGTGTGTGTGTGTGTGTGTTTGTGTGTCTGTGTTTGTCCCTCAACATCGCTTGACAACCGATGGTGGTGTGTTTACGTCCCCGTAACTTAGCGGTTCGGCAAAAGAACCGATAGAATAAGCACTAGGCTTCCAAAGAATAAGTCCTGGGGTCGATTTGCTCGACTAAAGGCGGTGCTCCAGCATGGCCGCAGTCAAATGACTGAAACAAGTAAAAGAGTAATCAAATTACAGAATCAAAAATTTTTCATACTTCTCGTTGTTTAAGATTATAAAATTGTAGGTTATTGCTTTATTGACACTTATAAATTTTTAATTTATTTTGAAACAAATGTTTTATACAAACAATTTTATTTTGAAATTAAACACAATACTTCAAGAAAGTATCAAGCGGACCGCATGCGGCCCGCGTTCCTCAGGTTGGCCAGCTTTGGTTTATACTCTTCAGTGGTATATGTATTAGACGTCCAAGAGAGGCTACTCTTCCTGTCAATATTTTCCATATCTTTCATGTCCAACTAAGATGAGAGCTTCCTTTCCACGTTTCTGTTTAAATCGGTAGCTAAGTAAGTAGGTAGGTAGGTAGGTAGGTGCGTGCTCACGCGTGTAATTCTACGATCAGATTGTGCTTGCTCACATTGAATTTGTAAGACAGATATAACTTACAGATCTGTAATAAGTCTAATTTTTCTTTTTAAATATTCTTGCAAAATAGGCTTTTCTCAGAGATACTCTAACAACTGAAATTGGCATCGAACTTTGTATTATTAGAACGATACTGAGTATGCAATACAAGTAAAGCAACTCTGTTTCTTTTCTTAAAGTTGTTTCCCCTGAAAATGATATATATGTCATGATTCATGTTGAGTAAAAGGATGGTTGTATAGAGAATGGAAGCCATTGTAGATAGTGTTATCAACCGGGTTACTGTTGTCAAAATTAATGGCTCCCAAATTCTTTATATGTTTAATGTTAGTAGCTGGTTATTATTATCGAAAAGGCTCGGTCCAAAAGTAATTACAATAAAAGGTCTCCATTGTGTTTTGCATTGCCCATACTTTTATATTTCTGCAGAACAGTGAAGGTCTTGGAACACTATCTAACCACTACGCTGTACTACCACATTACATGGTAACTAAGCATGGACATTCTAATTCTGTTAATGTCCCATCGAACCATATAACACAACAGTTCATTTAATTATTTTCTTTCTTACTTTACTTCTCATACTTCTAATACCTGCTAAATATTTGGTTCGCATATCTGACAGACATGTGGACAAAATATTAATATTGATTAATATTTAACATTATTGTAGACCTGGTAACTAACAGCACTCGGAAGAATCCTGTTTAAACTGATTAAGAAGTTGTTTACAAATCGTTTTCTCTGACGTAATTTCTCTTAATCTCACTCTATTATACAGTTCCACTCATTATTTCGTTACTCTACTCATGTTTCTTTGTGAATTTAAAACAAACAAAAAAAAATTAATTTTATACTATAACTTCGGAAACTCGATATCCGCAGTATGCTAAAACTTATATACATTTCTTAGAATGTTAGAAACAGTTATTTGTGTAGGTAAAATTCATATACTACATTGATTATGTGACTTATATGAATTACCTGCACACTGGACAGTTTCTAATGGTGCAACGTTTGTTATAGTGAGAAAACGTCTTAGCGACTGTCGGCAAGTATTTCATAAAAGGTATGCTACACACACACACACACACACACACGAAATATCTAACAGAGAACATAATAAAAACCACACTTCATATGCGCTCAAAACGTCGGATTCTAAAAGATATATGTGATAGAAAAACTGAAGGAAAGTTCTAAAGCTAACATATTTAAAATAAAATGCATGCATTAATGTATGAGTTACTATCACTAAATTTATTACTATAGCTTTACTTACCAGAACATAATTAATGATATTAGATGAAGAAGTGAAAATAATAGTTATAGCTATGATTTTTACGCATATAGGCGTAGGAGTGGCTGTGGTAAGTAGTTTGCTAACCAACCACATGGTTCCGGGTTCAGTCCCACTGCGTGGCACCTTGGGCAAGTGTCTTCTACTATAGCCTCGGGCCGACCAAAGCCTTGTGAGTGGATTTGGTAGACGGAAACTGAAAGAAGCCCGTCGTATATATGTATATATATATATGTGTGTGTGTGTGTGTGTGTGTGTGTGTGTGTGTGTGTGTGTGTGTTTGTACCCCCAACATCGCTTGACAACCGATGCTAGTGTGTTTACGTCCCCGTAACATTAGCGGTTCAGCAAAAGAGACCGATAGAATAAGTACTAAACTTACAAAGAATAAGTTCTGGGGGTCGATTTGCTCGACTAAAGGCGGTGCTCCAGCATGGCCACAGTCAAATGACTGAAACTAGTAAAAGAGTAAAAGAGATATTAGAAATATACCACTAGGTATTTTGTGTTTGCATTGACAGGAGAGTATTAATGCGGATCTCTTGTTATGTACTGATTTCAGATGTGTACAACTGACACCACATTTTTTTCCGCCCAAATTTTATGAGTAGTAAGGTCCTTTATTGGTTATTATTTTCTGGAAGAATTATGAGAGTTCTAATCAAATTAATATTTAATAATTTGAAAGTATTAATGCTGCCGAGGTCGACTTTTCCGTTCATACTTTCGAGATCGATAAAATAAGTACCAGTTGATCACTAGGGTCGATCATCCCCTCCCCCGAAATTACTAGCTTTGTGCCAAAATTTGACACCAATATTTGAAAGTATTTAGATTCTAGAGCAGTCCACTTTTGAACAGGTAAGTGTTCGGTGAAACTTACAGAGATGTATAATCAGTGGTTATTTAAATAAAGATTACCATTTATTAAGTGGAGGCGCAATGGCTCAGTGGTTAGGGCAGCGGACTCGCGGTCATAGCATCGCGGTTTCGATTCCCAGACCGTGCGTTGTGAGGCTCCGGTAGGGGATAGTGGTGAACCCTGCTGTACTCTTCCACCACAGCTTTCTCTCTTACTTCCTGTTTCTGTTGTGCCTGTAATTCAAAGGGTCAGCCTTGTCACACTGTGTCACGCTGAATCTCCCCGAGAACTACGTTAAGGGTACACGTGTCTGTGGAGTGCTCAGCTACTTGCACGTTAATTTCACGAGCAGGCTGTTCCATTGATCGGATCAACTGGAACTCTCGACGTCGTAAGCGACGGAGTGCCAACACACCATTTATCAAAGCATTTTCTGTATAGGAAGCTCGGATTTTCAACTCTTCACTTTGACTATGTATTCAATATTTTGATATTGTGCAATTTGATAATGATTACGTAGTTATCAGTGTAACTGTCGCTTGTGCTTGTTCTTATTAAGAAGCTAGATGTGTATTTATAACGCTGTGCTAATCTATGCTAATTGGAGGAAGAAAGCGCCTTTCTATACAAATTTTAATATCCCTAAGGATTCATTTGATTTCCTAGTTCGTGTCTAATACAAATTCCGATTTAGTTGTAATACTCTGCTGCTTTCTTGAATGATGTCTCGAGTGAACAAGAGATTTAGTCGGTTAATCCTTACATAATATACGTGTGACGAAACTCACTTCAGAATCTTGCTTCAAGAGTTGAGTATTACTTCCGTAGGAGTCTTTTCATTTCAAAAATCAAATTGAGTCGAAAGTATTCTGCTTTGTCTACCGTCCTCCCTACATACATACATACATACATACATACATACATACGTACGTACGTACTTACATACATACATACATACATACATTCATTCATACATACATACGTACATACGTACGTACGTACGTACGTACGTACTTACATACATACATACATACATACATACATACATACATACAAACCTACCCTCCTACCTACTTACTTACCTACCTACCTTCCTACCTACTTACCTACCTATCTATCTATCTATCTGTTTATCTACTTACCTCTCTATCTATAAGAAACGCGCGCGCGCGCACGCACACACACACACACACACACACACACACACACACAAATATAGAGAAAGAGGGGAGAAGGCGCGGAGGTGAAGAAGAAGAAGAAGAAGAAGAAGAAGAAGAAGACGATTAGATAGTTATCTGCGTATCATACTAAATATATTATCACACCATAGAAAGCCTTCTTGTCACTATGATTTTTGCCTGAGGGAAAAACTCTTCGTAGATATATCATTGTTAAAAACACAATATATATCGAAGCAAAACGAATATCGTCTCAGTAGTGACTCGCATGAACGTTAAACGCGCTTCGCCTTTCTTGAAGCTTGTCAATAACGCGTGCCCATTCGTCACGAGCCAGACCGAAATTTGTTCCTTGATATATAGGAAATTGGTAATAACACATTCATTGATTGTGAAGAATGCTTGCTGGGCTGTAAAAAAAAACTGTGAGCGCAACTGAAACGGCATTAAGATAAAATAGCCAGATGTGTGTCATACTACATGTATGTACAATGTAGAAAGGCCTATCCTTATGGTTTTTGTCCGAGAGAAAACTTCCTTGTAGATATATTATATTAAAAACATTGTTTTTTGTATACATTCGCTGCTTTCTTCCAAGGAATCTAATGCTCTTAGCTTAGTTTTTCCTTGAGGCTGACCAGATTGGAGCAATATCGAGAATAACCAGCCGAAATTGCAAGGATAATCTGGATCTCGACTGAAGAGAGAAAACTCCGAATGACCTGTTTGTGTTTTCTTTGTGTTTTGTCCCTTTCTTGTATCGACTAACTATCTGGATGTTTTGCGTCCTTGTCCCATTCTGTATTATTTATACATGCATATATATATATATATATATATATATATATATATATATATATATATATATAAGCAAAACGAGCGTCGTCACGGCAGTGACACACGGGAACGTTAGACGTGTTTCGTTCAGGCATGTGACTAATGGGTACTCGTTGTCAACAAGTTTCAAGGAAAGCGAACAAATCTAACGTTCCTACGGGTCATTGCTACGACGATGTCGTTTCGCTTAGATACATATTGTATTTTTAATGCAGCATGTCTATGAAGAAATTTTTTCACAGATATAAACAATAGCAGTAGCATATTTCATGGTGCATATACATTTAGTATGGTACACTGATAGCTATTTTAATTCAATGCTGTTTCAATTTCGTTTATCGAGCTATTTAAATAGTTGTTTACGCAAATGCTTTTGTCTAGCTAGGTTTCTAGTAACTACCATCAGAAGACTAGCCTCGTGAGATGTCAGCTTAGTTACAACCCAACCATCCAATAGGTTGTACTGCATTACGTTACCAATAGCACTCATGAGCCATTGACATTCATACATACATGTGTATGCACATGTGTGTGCGTGTGTCTCTGTATATGTGTATGTGACCCTCTGTGTGTGTGTGTGTGTGTGTGTGTGTGTGTGTGTGTGTCGCACCTTCAATTTTAATATTTAAAAAATCTATATCCTCTACATGTATATATGGACACTCTCTCTTTCTCTCTCTCTCTCTCTCTCACACACACACACATACACATGCACGCGCGCGCGCACACACACACACACACACACACACACACACACAGAGGAAAAACAAAATGTTTAAGAGACCACTACTGTTGCTGCTGTGTTTTTGTCCATACAGACAGACAGACACTCAGACAGACAGACATTCAGACAAACAGACAGATATTACAAGCTAATGAAACCCTTGCTGAGGTTGAGATGTCTTTGCCTTGGAGAACGAACAACAAAGGGTATGGTGTGCAACAATGTGAATCCTTTGAGAAAATAACATACACTATTTAAGTTGAACCAGCAAGGGAGCCTTTGCGTCGTGATTGTGACGCTAAAAAACAGCAGCTAGATTTCCGTAAAATCATATGCTAATCTCATTTAAAAAACACTTTGGCTAATGTATTTCTGAAAATAATATAAGATGGTCACGGTTAAAATTTCTTCCCACAGAGATCTGTTCATTCAGTTGCCTGGGTTTGAAGAACAACTGTCAACAAGACAAGTGAAGTCAAATATAGTAGCAGACTATTTCACTGCCATTATATGATGAAATAAATTAGTACTGAAATTGTTATTTACATCCATCATCGAAATTACAACTCAATCTATTATCTTAATTATTTATTCAATTAGGTTTTATGTTTAACTTCGTACATTATGCAAATCACGCAAATGGATTTCCAGCTATTTCTTTCAACTTTTACAAATGTAACACACCTGTCACCCCTATCGATTTAGTGATTTAGTTCAAGGAGAAAGTATAAATAAGACTGCCAATCCCATAAATATCTACACGACATTTAAAGGTTGACTGTAAACATTAATATCTTTCATCCCTTATTTTCTTTCACAAAGACCCATTTCCTTTTTTTCTGTATATGTTTGTATACGTTGAGGCGATTATGTGTCCGTGTTTTTTTGTTGTGCAAGTGTACTTATGTAGGTTTTCCTAGGCCACACCGTTTTCCTAAATATTTTAATACAATCAACGCACCTGAAATAAACATTCATTCTCTTTAATACTAAACAAGAGAGAAGTGAGATGGGTTGGCAGTGTCACAATACCTTGCGGTATTTATGATAATTTCCTTTCCGTCCTACGTTCAAACTACACCTACAGACGACAACCATGTCAGTAGAGGGGCAAAATATTTGTTCTATTGAAGAAGAAATCATATAAAAGCACTTCAAGTTTAAAAACAGCTTAAAGTGGCCCATTTAGAACAAGTAGAATCCTAATGGAATTGGCCCGTTTGTCTGACAAGAGCAAACAGTGTGGTGCTAGTGACTTCAGTGATTGTGCTCTTCACGAGCACAAGATATTCTAGTGATGTTGGTGCCCAACTCGGCAGATACTTGTGCGAGAACACCAACCTGAAGAAAGATACAGTGGTACCAAATGATAAGGCAGGCGTTAAGACACTTGACAAACACAGCTGACGGAGCCGTTAGCTAGAGCAGTGTGTGAAAGGTGCCACTATAGAGCACTCCAAAAATTTTTGATTTTCTTGCAGGAAGGGTCAAGTTGTTAGCAAAGTGGCAGATAGTGAGTCTCTTAGCATTCTACCTATGTTTCATGACAGTGATGATGAATTTCAAAGCATATTGATAGACCTACTCCAATGTAGCCTCTGTTACAGAGATGGGCTCCTCTCTATCTCCACCTCCCCGTTTCATATTTCAAATATTCTTTTCTATATAAAAGAACATATGTACAGCATCATCGCCACCATCAGCAGTAAATAAATTCTATAATAATTTTAACTTTAAAAATATGGAAGGTTGGGTAAGAGATCCTCTTTTCCCTTTATATATTACTATCCTCCTAATTTACTCTATCTCTCCCTCGTTCGGTTCCAACAGACTTTATCAAGTTTCTAGAACAGTCTTACCAGAGATAAAGGGAAATAAGGCAAGGCCGAACTTTTGTAAAATTATTATTTGGTAGAATCGCTAAAGCGTTTTATGTCTACCTTCTGGTTTCATATCCCACCATGATCAAATTTGACTTTTATCCTTGAGAAGGTTGATAAAATAAATAAATGTCAACAGTATAATGTTTCCCCCACCAGCAAAAGAGTTTCTAGCTTTGCACTTACGTTAGAAACGGTTATTCAATTTTTTTAAACTTTTGAGAGTAGGGAGGAAATTTTAAACAGAAACTATTCAATGCCATCACATTGTACATCATTATTTCTATTCTCTTGATATTTTTCGAGAAGACAAATCCAATCCAAAAGTACGTCCTTTTCTTTCTAAAATACACATTTTTCCTGCCCTAAACAGTGCCTGAAATTTTAAGAAAAACTCTGCAATAGTCAACCCTATCTTTGTTTTTTTCCTATGTACTACAACAGTGATGCACAACTTTATTCAGAAGATGACCTACCGAGAAGACAAAAACCTGGAGCACTTGATGACAACCGGAAACCTGAAACAGAGAAAAAGACAAGAATGACAGTGCGAGAAGATAGCCGATGGCCTTACTAGCTGGCTTTAGAAAGACTGGCCCGATTACATGCTAAATATGTGGAGGAGCATGATCACCGACTGATGTATGACACATGAAGAGAGAGAAAGAGAAAAAAGAGAGAAAGAGAAAAAAAAGAGAAAGAAAGTGAAACAGACAGCTAGAGAGAAGGACAGAGAGAGAAGAGAGGGGTCCACAAAATACATAAGGAAAACCTCATGGACCACCAAATATGAATTTACTTTTAATTGCATTAAGGAACACCGTGGGATATAAATATTTACAATTAAGAAACTAATCATGCATTATGTAAGTTTGCTTTCCATTAGTTTAGGTTTTAAACTGTCATATGTAAGTAAAATATTAGTAACTTCCTTGATCCCATGAAAGCTGCCGTGGACCGCCAAGACCATTGTACATCATTGTTATATCATAATTACAACAAGGATAGTATATTGAACGAATCCGTAAAGCTGCAGACTAAATATCTTATGCTCTTTAGTGTTTTGTTTCTTTATGCTCTCGAATCCAAATCCCGTTGTCGACTTTTCCTTTTCGTTCTTCAAGTTTTCATAAAATAAAAGCACTACTGCAGATCAGTTTTAACAGATTGTTCCCTTCCCCATGATTTCTGACTTTTAGTATTGGAAATAATTATTACAATATTCTGATGACAAAATTTGCATTTTGAGTCCAAATTTCGTTGCGCTCAACTTTGCTGTCATTCTTCCGAGGTCAATAAAATAATGTAAAGCTACAGAGGAAGATATAACCAATATTATGCCTGTGCTAGAAATGATGATTATTGTTAAGAGCAAGAAGTTGATAAACTAGGTTAAATGCATTATTGAATTATATTTTATGTTCGTCTAATTTCTCGGATAAAATCCTTACCTCAATAAACTCTTCATTTCGTTTTCTGAGAATTAGTAAAATAGTACCAGTATCATAAGTGTAAGTATGGTTACTACGTAGTTTCGGGTTCAGTTCCAGAGCGCTACACCTTGGGCATGTGTTCTTTACCTTGAGTCGCCCAAAAGCTTTGTGAGGGAAATTTAATAGTCTGAAACTATGTGGAAGCCCACCAGAACAGATCCTCTTCTTTCGTGATATATTTAATCTGACGCCCAACTTAACACCACCATCTGGCTCGGGACACCATTAGTAAAGTCCACTGTGTTGCAAATATTCGGGTCAAGTGTTCGGTCAGAAGATAACTTTCTCCCGGCCTACCACTATTTTATGAAGCCCTTAAAACAGTCTATGGCAGGGGTTTTCAAACTTTTTGACTTGCGGACCCCTTTATATTTCAGGCTTTACCTTAGGGACCCCCTTATAAACGCTTATGAAATTTATACATAAATATTTGCTTAAAATAACATATTTTTGCATTTATTTATTTAACAGTATTTAACAAATAGGTTTATTGTCAATTAAAAGATTTCGATTAAAAAACATATAAAATCAAATTGCCCATAAAAAGTATTTGCTGTCTACGGACCCCCTGTCTTGTCCTTGCGGACCCCCTGTGGTCCGCGGACCACAGTTTGAAAACCCCTGGTCTATGGTATTGACTTTCCTCTCTGAGTAAAAGATTTTTTTATAATCCCATCAGGTTTGGCTTAGCTTTTCATCCATTTGGTGCGGTGGTACAATGAAAACAGGTACCAATCAGGTACTAGAAAGATTTAATTGACAATACTCTCCCCTAGAAAAATGGTGATGAATGACTGAAATAGTAAAACCAGGGACCTACTATGTGCATGGCTAAGATAGGTAGTGCCTATCTAGATTTAAACTATAAATATTATTAAATATAAAAAATGATTTCCAGTTCATTATAAAAATGCTAATTTGATGCATGGAATGCAAATTGGTCTCTAAGAAAAATACTGGATAATTAATTCAGTTAAATGTCTAATATTGTAATCATAGACTAATTCTGAAATTTCGTCCAGTTCTTTTTTATGATAATTTAATTTTTATATTAACAGTTAATGCCATTATGATTGAGGTCAGAAAATAAGGATGAAAGACTTGAAAAAAGCGAAAATTATGCATTTGTCATGTCGAGTTAGCCTGCATGAACAGCCATGATGACTCGTTAATTCTTTAATTTGTAAATGACTTTTAATGAACGGATTATAATGAAGTGTTGTCATTAGTTGTCACTAAAAATATAATGCCTTGCAGACACCGATCTGGATATGTTCAAACTGTACATCATCCACAAACATTTCGCAAGTTTAGAAAAACCTGCAATGATCACATGGAGTGGCTTTTCTCATCTGAACAATTTATAGAAAAAAAAACTCTAAAAAATATTTGCCTTCTTAACAAAATGAACATTTATGTTATAGAGAATATCATTTGAGCAATAATATTCTCTATAAAATACATTTCAAATCCACAACTGACAACGATAAAAGGTGATATATACAAGGTGTCTCGAAATTAAGGCAACCGAAGTTTCGGGCTTTAATAACTATCAATACATGTAATAAAATATGAAAATTATACATCATTCTAAAAACTTAGCGAGTTTTCTGTTTGTTTCAGACTAAATAAATTCATATTTATAAATTAGATAATGGTTATATACCGAAATACAATCTCCGCAAAGGAGACGAAAGTAATACAGCTATAACTGAACAACAGCTAAAAAATTAACCGAACAACAGTCTGGAAAACTGTCAAGAAATTTCAAGAGACTGGTACCATCGCTGATCAACCTGGACGCAGCCGAAAAAGAAATGTGCGGACCCCTCTGCTTATCAAAAGTACCAGAGAAAAGATACGACGAAATCCTCGTCGTTCTGTCAGAAAACTGGCTGCCACTGCAAAAGTAAGCTGAACATTGATCCGCCGTTATGAGCTCACGTAAGTTTATAAGGCCATGAGACGGAAGAGAAGTCATCTTATCCTGCGTCAGATTGCTGAAGACACGCTTCCCAACCTGATGTTTACTAATGAAAAGAAATTTGACATCGAATAGTCAGTAAACCACCAGAATGACCGGCATTGGAGTGTATCTGGCTCCGTCGAGGGTAGACATGTAAATCGACTTCAAAATCTAGTCAGTTATAGTTTGGGCGGCTGTGGAAGCCACTGGAAAGTCTCCTCTCATTTTTGTGCCCTCGGGTAACAAATTTAACACCCACCGATACATTAGCGACATTCTGGAAGCTGAAAACTGTTTCCATGGCCGAATGAGCACTTTCAAGGCGCACTTTGGAGCCTCCGACAGGACTCCACACCATCCACAGCTCCAAACAGACACAGCACTGGATTCAGAAAAACATTCCGTCGTTCATAGGCAAAAATGTATGGCCCTCAAGAAGCCCCGATCTCAATCCGTTGGATTTTTCTGTTTGATCCATTTTAGAGACGAGGGTCTTAAACACTTCTCCTGCTTTGCTCGACGCTCTGAAGGCAAAACTGCGCCAGGAATGGGTTTCAATTCTGCAAGAACAGCTGCGTGCCACATGTGAAGCATTCACACCTAGACTTAAGGCTGTGTTTCGAAACACAGGTAGTTATATCGAATAAATGTGGTAGTGTTATAATTATTTACCATTGCATTGTAACGCTTTACTATTGCATTGCAACGCTCAGACCCGAAATATAACAATATTTTGCTGTGGCAAAATTGAAAGAAGTAGGTTACCTTAATTTTGGAACACCCTGTATATACCTATATCTATCTGTCCATTTATCTATCTGTTTATCCGTGTGTGTGTGTGTGTGTGTGTGTGTGTGTGTTAGTTTGATTTTTTTATCATTCCCTTTCTTTAAATCTCTTCTGGCAAATGAAATACATCAATACATAATGATTTTAGAAGATATTTCATCTGTTCACTAATCTTACAGTTTAATGTGTATGAACGCCTGTTCCCAAATATTGTTCTTTGAGAAGAATTATTCCGTTCAATTTCGAAGTGAAAAGTCATAATGTATTTCTTCTTTTCATCATTCTAACCACAACGCACACATACACACACGTGTACAATACTCTCCATATACAAGCGCTTAATTTCATTGACATCAACTACTAAAAGGGATCTTCGTTTATACTCCTTCGTTATTATACACTATTATTTTGTCTTGTTATTTGAATCTCTAACCTAAAACGGTGATCTAAACTTTGGGTTTTTTTTTCTTTTTCTGTTTTTTTACCTAAAAAGAAGTTGACATCATATAACGACTATACTATTGAAAGGACAGAGCTTCTTACAATGTATTGTGAGGAATTTGGGATATGAAAACTGTGTAGAAGCCCGTTGTATATATACATGTGTATCTGTGTCAGTGTGAGTGCGTGTGTACGTGCGCGCGCGCAGGTGTATGTGTGTGCGTATGTGTGTGGGTGCGTTTTGGGAAAGGAAATTTAAAAGAATAAAAAATAAATAAATGCGAAAAAACATGTTAGGTGATGTGTCTTGTCAGTCGGTGTTTATCCAGTCATAGTTGAAATAAGGTAGGACTGTTTGCACTTTTGGACGTGTCAGCATAGACAAGAGAAATGGAGAAAGAAAACCAAAAAAAAAATTAAGTCAGGAAAGTTAAAAAAAAAAAAAAGAGAGGAAGAGGGACACTATGTAGGAATAAACAGAAGAGAACCGTATACTTTAGAAAGGATTGGCTTTGGCTTTTGTTATTGGTCAAATGTTTAATGAGTTTAAAAAAAAACACATTTGTCTAGGAAAACATGCTGTAATATTTTAATGCTAGCGTACGTAAACGTGTGCGTGTGTGTGTGTGTGTGTGTGTGTGTGTGTGTGTGTGTGTGTGTGTGTGTGTGTGTTTGCATATTGTGTTATATCAAAGTATTAGAATCACCAAAGTGTATTTTAGTATTCTGTTTTACGAAACGTTGATTAAACGAATGGTTGGGTGACTGTGGGTTTGGTAGACTGTTTTGCTTTTATTGATACTTTTTAGGTGTTTTCCTTTTACTTTTTTTTATAATTGCTGTATGCGAATGCGTTCAATTATATTTATGGATTCATCTATATAGAATATATCATAGTTCCAGTAGTGTATGTATGTATGTATGTATGTATGTATGTATGTATGTATGTATGTATGTACGTAGTGTGTGTACTTTTATATGTATGCCCAGTTGAGTGTCGCATACAACAAACATAAATACACTGGCAAACAACGTCAAAATACACACACAAACATCTGTGCAAGTGTGTGTGCACATAAACGAAGGTAAATCTAAATATACACGAATCTCTTTATAAATATAAAACACATACTAATAGACGTACGTACTGACACAGTATAAAACACATGCTAATAGACACACGTACGGACTACATATAATTTTACAGGAGTTAGACACGTACACATGCCAAACGTAGTTTCCTTTCCAACTCGAACAAATACGAACTCTCCGCCATTTCAACAAACTTCATTTAACCCTATCCTCTCTCTCCCTCTCTCTCTCTATCTCTCTTCCACCCCACCTCTCTCTCTCTCTCCCTCTCTCTCTCTCTCTCCCTCTCTCTCTGTACATATATATATATATATATATATATATATATATATATCAAGGTTCTTTTGCTCACGTAGGAAAGTCAAAATTATTCTCTGAACGACAACCGTCAGATTAATTTGCAACAATCCTGTCTCTTCGACCTGTAGAAAGGACTATTCAGTTGAGTCTCACTTTAAAGGTAAGAAGACAATATTTTATTCTTAATGCTACAGAAACTATGAGCGTAATGGTAGAATTACTGGTGTTGAATGAAAAAGAATGACAATATTTAGTTTCATCCCTGCATGTCTTGAAAGTTTATATAGCATCCGTGTCACTTTTCTCATCATCCTTTCAGAATAGATGAATTCCACACCATTTATGTACTGTGGTTCAGTTCGTCAACAATATTCCCCTCCAAAAGAATTTGAGTCTTACTGTAGCCCAAATAATAATAATAATAATAATAATAATAATAATAATAATAATAATAATAATAATATACCTAGCTCAGATACCAGGAAACCCCAAAATGGCAGAAATTCAAAAGATAGTGCTCATGGAAACTGCCCATATCCTACGTAAAATACTGTCTATGTAATCTCAAATTTTAAAACAAACACAACTTTCTTATGGTTTTTAAACATTCTCTAGAACAACACTATGTACAAAACCAAATATATGGTACCCTAGTCATAACGCCAGCATGAATGTCTAACTTGCTGTCTCTTGAGGTCTCTGGGTGAGACTTGGAGCCAACTTATACAAATGCAAAGCAAAAGTCAAACAGAAAATAATAATAACAATAATAATAATAATAATACTGAATGTTAAACTCATTTTTCATTTTATATTTTTAATTTAATTTTTAAATGGTAGAAATATAAAAGCCACGATGAAAAACAAATACGAAAATGCAATAGTAAATATTTGTATTTGCTGTATCATTTTATTTTCATTTTAATCTATCATACCTTAAACAGTAATGCTCTAAATGGCCCAGCTCGACCATCAACGGTCTGAACAAAAGTTTTGGGTCTGTAGTTAGTTTTATATTTAAAAAAAAAAAGTCACTAGTTTGATATAAAATAAGTCGCTACTTTTTTTATATCGAACAATCTAAAGCCTAAATCAATTAAAAGTTAATTTACAAACATGTTATGATGCAAGAATAAACAAACAACACTTCCCCATTTCCTCAAAACTCATACGACATACACTACAGAAACGTTGTTGTTGTTGAGTTACTACATGCTACATTAGTTACAGGGATGTAGGTTTTGGTGGAAACAGGTGTCCTCAAATGTCAAGAATCTTTCTTCGGATTCTTGCAAAATACAGGATGACACTTATCTGCAAGTGGACAATTCGTGCGTCGATTCTAATATCCTTCGTTTAATAGATTGAAGTTTGGTCGTTGCGCACCAATTATCACAGGAACAGTTGTCAGCTTTGTTTTCTATTATGTCTTTATCTCTTTGGCTAGGTTCTGATATTGCTCGATATTCCCAATTTCTTTAATATCCACTCTATTATCAAATGGTATTGCAAAGTCAATTGTCTTACATGCTACACTGTATATTTTTTTTATGTTCTCTACAAACATGTCACATTTACCTGCGTCCAGTATAGTCAATCCTTATGATGAAATTCCATAAAAATCAACACATTATTAACCACCAGCACACCCTCTGGTTCGTATTCATACCACTTTTTTTCCATCACTTTGAATCCACACACTCGGCTATCATCTCAAGTCACTATTTTATCGACACAGTCATACGTACCTCTACCCTCTTTTTGTGCTAGCTTACTGCATTCATTTAAGAGGTGGGTAATACTTTCGTCTCCTTTTCTACAGATTGTGTTTTACTCTCTGACTGAATTTTATCAATCTTTGCCTTTATAAATTGATTCTAGTGGCTTGTTTCCGAGCGGTTGTAATAAGTGAATCGGTTTCTCGAGTAGTAGTAGTAGTAGTAGTAGTAGTAGTAGTAGTAGTAGTAGTAGTAGTAGTAGCGGCGGCGGCGGGGGAAGCAGCAGCAGTAGCAGCAGTAGTAGTAGTAGTAGTAGTAGTAGTAGTAGTAACAATTTAAGTGACATGATTAACGATAACAGCAATGATACACGCACAACATATATACATTCTCTCTCTCCCTCTTTCTCTCTTTCTTTCAAGCGCGCGCGCGCACTAACACACATTACAATAATCGAAGGAATGAATGGAAAGTTTGAATTAAGAAATGAGTAAAACGATTTCAGATTTTCTTCATTGAGTGAGTCTACTTCAGAAAGACAAGTGAAGAAAAAATCTATTTGGCAAACCTGTGTGACAAGGAAAGATGCATCCATACCTCGGTCTTTTACCGAATAGCGATAAAAATCAAGAAACATATCTATGCATCTTGAAAGCCACAATGGTTTTTCATTCCAGCGAAAGCGTAACTGTGAACAGTCCTGGCTGATGTGTGGAATCACTTCTCTTTCATTGACCGAGATAGGCACTATGAAACCATCAGTGTGTAGCATTCAAAACAAGGACGAAACCAAAACAAAAGCCGTCGAGCTAGTAAAAGTTCGTACCACTACATTTACGGCACCGCAACACAAGAGCTATAATAAAGGATATTGATGACAATCTTGAACCTTGGTTCATCTTCACTTTTATGAAAGCAGAAAGGGCCAAAATACTTAAGAACTGTGTATATAGTTGAGTAAGGTCTATATATGGCTATTTATATTTACAGAGCACGACGAGAAGAAAGACCGCGCTGACTTTGCCGAGAATTTTATCTGAGAGCGCAGAGAGACTTAACGAAACGCGCCATAACATTTTGTCCGCCAGTCGATCGGCATAATCGTTAGAGAGTCGGATCAATAGCTAATAATTATTGCTCCGATGAACTGAAATCTCACAAAGGCCTACTTTGTCCTTCATTGTTACGGGGTCGGTAAAATAAAGCACTAATCAAGTACTGCGTCGGTTTCTCTCTATCTATCTATCTATCTATCTATCTATCTATCTATCTATTTAGCCTCTTCTCATTTCGCATGCAAGAGAAATCATCTCAAGAGACCACGGAACATGGTGGGCATGGATGGGTTGTATACTGTACGAAACGGCTAAAACAACAAAAAGAAAATCCGCTGCTCAATCAACTCCATCCTTTATATAATGATAATAATAGCAACAGCAGCAGCAACAGCGATGGTGGTGACGGCAGCAGCAGTGGCAGTAGTAGTAGTAGTAGTAGTAGTAGTAGTAGTAGTAGTAAACTGTTCGTGACAGTTGACAGTTGTATCATTTAAGAGGTGACTCACTTATTTACTTATTTGTTGAATCTTTACTGTCCATTCTACGAATGAAACTACAAACAAACCCTCCGATAGTCGGTTTCATTGAAAATTATTTGTTTTCTGTATTAGTTAATTTAATTTACTTTCATCTTAGCTGACGGGTTTTACCAGACGTCTAATACAAACCACAATTTGAATAGAAGTTTTCTTTCTTTCTTTCTTTCTTTCTTTCTTTCTTTCTTTCTTTCTTTCTTTCTTTCTTCCTTCCTTTCTTTCCTATCCTTCCTTTTTTCCTTTCTTACATTTTTATTTGTTTTTCCTGCTTCTATCTTATTTTACATTGTTTGCAACTCTTTGTTTCCAAGTAGTGTTTGCAATGTAAATACAACAGATTTTAACAAAAATTAATAAAGCAAATTATATGAGATGATGACGTATAATCGTTTCACGCGATTATATTACAATATACTACTGGTAGTTTTTTTTTTTTTTTTTTTTTTTCGATTCTGGTGTAAATCGTTACTGTAAATAATCAATTAAGATCCCCGCTCTTGTCTGCTCCATTTTAGTCAGAAAATAATTCTAGTAAATCTTGTCTGGAAAAAATTTGATTGTCTATTGCATCTTATTTCTTTAAATTTTATTCAATATCTGTCTTGTTGAAACTCGAGTTATAACGAAAGTTCAAATTGACCTGGGCGAAATTTTAATCATAAATCAATGAGCATTAATCTAATGTTATGTTTTAGCATTCTTAGCAACCATAACAACTGCACATTTTTCAGTAGCTTACAAGCTATTTCAGAGAATATATTATTACATGTGAGATATCATATATCATTATACGGTGTATCACAACTGTCCGTGTAACACAGTTGGCTGCAACATAATATATCACAGCTAGTAAACTATACCCTATTATCTTGCACAGACACAGCAGAAATAGTGGACAAATCGTTTACTATTCCGTACTGTCTGCACTGATACACAGACTTTTCAAACATCTTCAACTTCTTTCACTACAGAAACTTTTTTTACCATCACCGTTGTTTTATCCTATCAGATTCTTTGGCCAATGTCAAAATTAGCTCAACTCTTCATACAACATCCTATCACCATTTGGATCCTTTGATTAAGTTAGATACTAGTCGGAGCTTTGGAAATTTGTTCTGACTACTTCTGGTTAAAAATGTGCTTGAATATACACAACTACGATGGTGACCAAGACTGTAAAGTTCGGTATGTCTCGCCAATCCGATACAAACAAAGCCACATCTAAAGCCGTAATTTATTCGAAACTAAACTGCTGCAGTAAAGTCAAAGATTATTGCAGCTAGAGGAAAGCTACTCTTTATTAAAAGGCTGCAAGATTCTTTTATACCCGGTATGGGATACCACAAGATCTATCCTCACATTCGTTTTATGTATATGATCTTTTCTTCTTCAAAAACATTCACAGCTTCATGCGCAAATGACATCACATTCACATCTTGCCACCACCCTCTAGGTACAACTGCATAATTTCCCCAGCCTGGTATCAACCACCAAGAAACCTAGCTCCAAAGTAAAAGATTTGTAGTAGTACATACCAAATCCAATATCTCTTTTACTAGCAACTCAAATAAAAAGAAACTACAACCAGCTTTGACCCTTAAAAATATAAATACATGATACTCACAAAGAAAACAATTGCATACCACGGCACATGTAGGAAAAACAATGTAGAATGAAAAACGGCACACAAACAATCCATTGTGAATTATGCCAGCCGTCCCTGGATGTCAATATCTCCATGTGCTGCTGATTCGTGAACCATATTACAAAGCTTAATTCAAAATTGCAGTATCTAGGACAGGGCTGCTGCTACATGGCATCCAAAAAACTTTTTGTTTGGTTAATAAAGTATCGTTCACAGTTTGCTACAAACATTAGATCACTTGTCACACTGTTCTCTATATGTCTTCTACCGCTACTACAATGGCCTCTGCTCCTATTAACTCTCTTACTGGATGTCCTCACCACCCAGTCAGCCAAGACCACTAGAGACAACTCATATGAGTTTATTCTTTCCCCTCTATCTCGCACTCGACATTTTCTAATCATCCCTACCCTAAATGCAGTTTTCTGAAATCACCGCCCTACCCACATTTATTCTGCCGAGTTCTACCAACATACATTCAAATTGATTTGGTCACAGGAAGGATCTAATGTCATAGCTATTAATCCATCTCGTAGTAAAAACAGCTCGTA
>NC_142929.1:111821537-111866537 GCF_046866305.1 Octopus bimaculoides
TATATCCTGTATACCTGTATTCACCACTCACTGCATTTCTCTTCACCTCTCCTTTATTTTCTACTCACCTTTTGCACTCTTCTGAACACCCTGCTCACTCACCCTGTCCAGTCCTCTCTACCACTCAACCTACTTCACCTCCCTGTATTTTAAGGGTACACCCAAACATATCTTCATAACCATCTTCTCTCTCTATCCCTCTCTCCATCTTTCTTTCTTCCGATTGGGGTAACCACATATCTCTTCTACAGTAAGACACTTGTTTTTTTCTTTCAATTATAGTTTAATTTCTCATCACCTGGCACAAAGCCACTTCTCTCAGCCGAGAGGTCTTTGTCTTGCAAGTTACTCAGTGACCTCACTAATGCTAGTGCTACATAAAATGCACCAAGTACACTCCTGTCAAACTGTCCAACCAATGCCAGCATGGAAGAGGGATGTTAATAATGATGATGATGATGATGATGATGATATACACATACACACAGGTGCATGGCCTAGTGTTTATGGTATTGGGCTCAAATAATAAGTTTGTGCATTTGATTTCTAGACTGGGTAGTGTGTTGTGTCCTTGAGCTAGGAAAATCATTTCACTTAGCTCTAGTCTACTTAAGTGAAAGTAGACACCAGTTGACTGCTGGAGGGGGCCCTTTCTCTCTCCATGTATATAAATTATATATGTTGTTGTTGTTGGCACTCCGTCACTAACAACGTCGAGGGTTCCAGTTGATCCGATCAACAGAACAGCCTGCTCGTGAAATTAACGTGCAAGTGGCTGAGCACTCCACAGACACGTGTACCCTTAATGTAGTTCTCGGAGATATTCAGCGTGACACAGTGTGACAAGGCTGTCCCTTTGAATTACAGGCACAACAGAAACAGGAAGTAAGAGTGAGAGAAAGTTGTGGTGGAAGAGTACAGCAGGGTTCGCCACCATCCCGTGCCGGAGCCTCGTGGAGCTTTTAGGTGTTTTTGCTCAATAAACACTCACAACGCCTGGTCTGGGAATCGAAACCGCGATCCTATGACCGCGAGTCCGCTGCCCTAACCACTGGGCCATTGCGCCTCCACAAATTATATATATATATATATATATATATATATATATCTATACCATCATCATCATCATCATTGTTTTCATGTTCACTTTTCCATGCTTGCAAGGGTCAGACAGAATTTGTTGAAGGAGATTTTCTATGGCCTGATGCCTTTCTTGTCAGTAACCCTCACCTGTTTCCAAGCATAGAAATATTTCCCATAGCCAAACATGTCTTTTACAGGAGACTGGAAACAAACAACAGTGCTTGTATGATAGTCATGTTCATTTGCAACCATCACATGATGTCAAGACAAGAGTAAACACACACACACACACATTTATATGATCGACTTTTTCCATCTACTAGATCTATTCACAAGGCTTTAGTTAGCCTGGGGCTATAGTAGAAAATACTTGCTCAAGGTGTCACACGGTGGGATTGATCCTGAAGCCAAATGGCTAGAAAGTTTGCTTCCTTACCATGTAGAGAGGAGATAAGAGTTGTGTCTCTTTGGCTCATTAGGATGGAAATTAACACTGTTTAGTTGTGAGTATTTAATTCAAAGGTGAAAGGCTAAAAATACGCCACACAAAGGTTCAAAATATTCTGCACACCATCAAGTGGAGTACTGTGGAGTGATCCACATCAATCATTAATAGGCGAAGGAGGTGCAAGCTTTGTATAGCTGAAAGAACTCATATTCTTTCTTAATCTAAGAACTCCACCGACCTAGTGAACTTGAGATTGGAAATTTTCTTTAATGCAAGCATTTCGACAAGTTTCTACTATTAAACTGGAGAACACTAGCCTCTCTGGATTAGACACACAGTCTTACAAACTTTCACTTTTCCCCATCAAATTCAGTTTACCAGCCATTATTAGTTCTCATTCTAACAGGGCAAAGAGACACAACTCTTATTATAATCCCTCAGACTTCCCTTTACTCGTTTCTTGCAGAGATCAGCAATGTTTATTTTGAGCTTGAAAGATTGTAGGACAGTACAACAGCACACAATATAAACTTGTCCTTTTACTGCATTATTAGAGCATGAGACTGGTAGTAACTCACATTTGAATCCTGTGTTTACTACATTTGAATCCTCTGTGATATATATATGACTGTTTTCTTCTGTTTTTAATTATTTGAAATATTCCTTTGAGGGAGTTCGTTTTTAACAAAGATGGAATGTTGGTAACAAAAACAAATTCACATTTTAAACTTTTACTATTCCACTTACAAATTGTATTTGTAATGTGCAAGTTTTCAAGGTGATTTCTTTTTCTGAAAACGCCATCTTATCCAGATTGTCACTTAAGCATTTACTCCCAAAAGCAAGTGCACCATTATTGATATAATTACGAATTCATAATTTGGATATAGAAGCTGGAGGTTTTGAAGCAGCTGTCCACAGTCGGCCGCTTTCTCTTTAATTTTCAAACAACAACAGTTGGAAACAAACAACAGTGCTTGTATGATGGTCATGTTCATAGGCCACACAAAGGTTAAAAATATTCTACACACCATCAAGTGGAGTACTGTGGAGTGATCCACATCATACATTCAAAACCTCCAGCTTCTATATCCAAATTATGAATTCGCATTTATATCATCATACATTATGACAACAGGGCAGTTGTCCTCTGTGATGGTACATACTTTTACTTGTCTGTCCCAGACAGCAATAACTGGCATCTTATGTTTACACTTCAGTAAAACTGTTATATTTATAAGAAAATAACTAAAAAAGTTGAAGACCATTATAACAAAATTATGTTGGATGCTTGCACATCATCAATCACATTTCTGCTCACTGATAACGCAATATTCACATTTTAATCTCAACAAAGATTTCTCCTTTTTATTTTTCTTTGAAAATGTTTTAAAATTATAAATATTGTAGTTGGTTTAAATATTATATCTCTAAAAAAAAATCATGATCTTTCTTGATACCTAGAACCTTATATAGTGCCTTCTTGATATTTACTGCCTCTTATGAATTCACAAATCCCCCAGGTTAAGTACCACTGATATAGATTAATATAAAATATTTATAGTGTCAACTGAGGTTAACCTGTATCATACCATGATGGTGCTGCTGTTGTTGTTATTGTTATTTAGTGTAGGTTAACTCTGATTGAGCAGATCTACATTCAAAGACATTCTAGCCTTCTCTTTCAAGATATCTAATATTGTATTATCCAATCTATTCTTTCTTTATTTAAGTCTGTAGTGTGTGATTTAAGTGAGATTTGACAGCTATTTCTAGAAGGTCATGCAACCATGTTGCAGCTTTCACAATGGCTTATTGTTTTATGGGGAGGCAGGGTGGTAACACAGATGGCAGTGAATATGGCATGTGTGTGTGGGAGGAGAAGTCATGTGGTCATTAATTTTCTGATAATCTTCAATGGTGCAAACAAACTATGCCTTCCTTATTAGTCAGATTCTGGTACCAGAAATCTGTATTAGTTGTCAGCTATTCTGATAAATTTTTGTTTACGTCTTCTGCCTGGGAGAATAACATATGGAGTAGCTAGTATCAGTTTGAACCACATACACAATCTAGTAATTATGTATGTATATATGTAGTGTGTGTGTGTGTGTGTGTGGATGTGCTTTTGTGGGGGAGGAAGGGGCAGTGCCTCATAGACCAGTGAGGTTGATGCCATTAACATTTGACTTAAGGCAGATGATTGAAAGAAAAATATCTGTAGGGAAGGAATTTTAGAGAAGACAGAAAGAAGGACTTGACAGAGTGGTTAGTGTGGGAAACTTGAAAGGTTGAACTCAGCATGTATGGTGAGAGGAGGACAGATGAATGAAACATGAGTGCCTGTGTGAAAGTGACACAAACCAGCTCTGAGGAACAAAGGCTATTGTCGTACAGGCAGAAAAAGCAGAGAGGAAATAGCAGATCTGTGGGTGAGCAGTTGGAGTTTGAGAGTGACTTTATACTACTCAGCTGAGTGACCTTTCTGTGGATGCTGTCAAGGATTCCTGTCTGTGTAGCAGCACCCAGCACCCCAGATGTGGGAGCAGTACTCTGTATGGTTCTTTCCTGAGCTTTATAGAGGTTGAGTAGTTGTTAGGAGCTGTAATATTTTCAGGCTCTGAAGAGAAGTGCCATTCTTTGAGATGTACTTTTTGCTATATTGAAATACATTAGCCTGGAGAAATTGTACATGATAATGAGGTATAGCAGTTTGAGTGATTGTGAATGTTGTATGTTAATTTTGTTTAAGGAAGTGAGGTTAAATAATGTTTTCTTGGCATGCATGAGTGTATGTAACTGTATTTGTATATGGACATGTGTTTGTGTGTATGTTAGGGACTTTAAAATAAACAAGTATGTGTGTCTGTGAGTAACCATACGTGTTTATGTGTGTGTGTGTGTTTAAGTATGTATGCAGAATATACATACACATGTATATGGGTATGTGGACAGAAGTTTTAGACTTCATCCCACTGTGTGGCATCTTTTACTAACTCCTTGGGTCAACTCAAGCCTTGTGAGTGAAACTGAGTAAACTGGAAACTGTGCAGAAGCTTTCCTGTGATTGAAAGCTACAGCTATGTTACTGATTCAGCTTGTGGATTATATTGAGAGGGTGCATGCCTGGAATACTCATCCAGTAATATACTAATTCAATAAGTTGGTAATTCAGTTGATCAGACAACTGAATACACATCATTGTGTGTTTATGTGGCCATGTGCATATATAAACAAGTCTGTGTGAATATAAGGTGAAAACGTGCATGAGTTAATGTTAGTGTGTGTGTGTGTGTGTGTGTGTTTGTGTGTGTGTGTGTGTGTTTGTGTGTGTGTGTGTGTGTGTGTATGTGTGTGTGTGTGTTTGCTACTCAATGTATATCAATATGGTGGTGGGTATGTAGGTAGTGTTGAGATAGATACAAAATATATTGCTCATTTTCTGATAACAAATTCCATAGATTATCAGAGATTAGTAAGAAAATATTTTTAGTTTTAATTATGGAAGAAACAAACGTACTTTGCTATCAAAGGAAATGTTGAAACACTTGTTTCTGATGAGAAGGAACATAGTTTATGCTGATAAGTAATGAAAACTTCTATGAGAAAACAGTGCAGTCTATTAAAGTCTATTTAAAGTCTATCTCAAGCCAAGATTCATTTAACTGTCTCATTTGGTCAGTTTCTGAGGTATTTTAAAACCTGTTGTCACAAGACTACTCCTTGAACAAGATGATAGTCTGCCACAGGGTTAATATCCAAGCTATTCTTTTTTAATTGAGTGTACTGAAGCCATTCAAAATGAATTACCTTGCTTGGGGATACAAAAATGCTGTCTGGCCCCAAAATCAAACTCACACCCTTGTAATTGTGTTCCTGACACATTTACCACTAGACTACATAACACCCAAATTATGAATATGCAAGAAAATAGCTAATGGGAAGATTAAATGTGTGACTAAAATGTTGCAATGAACATTATATATATAATTGTTTGACTGTAATGACAGACAATCATAACACTTCTCACTTATTGCAGCTTTCATAGTCAATCATGGTCCTATGTTTGGGTGAGCAGTTTTTGCTATTTGTGGTATTTGAGTCCCTGGATAAAATTGAACTCAGAACTCAAAGTGCCAGAACAAATACTACAAGACATCTTGTCTATTATTCTAACAATTCTACCAATCAGCTACTCTGGAGTAGTACTTTATTTAACAACCACAAAAGGATAAAAAGCAATATTGACTTTGGTGGGATTTGAACTTAGAGCCTAGACAGATGCAACAAACACTGAAAGGCATTTTATCTGATACCTTGATGACTTTTCCAATTATTCACATTAATATTCATGTGTAAAGAATCCTTTGAGCTTGTCCAAGCTTTCAATTTGATAGTTTTGTAGTGGCGCCTAATAGCAGACGCCATTTCCGGAGAGTTTATCCATGCATGCGCAGGGACTAGTTCCGGAGGGAATACAGGAAGAGTCTCATGTGCATGCGTAGTCATCCATATCCAAGCGTTCGCGTGGATTTCACCCTCTTTGCTCGCTGACCTTCGAGGAGCCTAGACGTTGTAGCAGCAGCTCTCCGACAACCCAACACTGGAGCTACACAGATAACCACGCAACTTCATTGACGGCGTCTCAGTAACCAAAGGGCGAAGTGCTGCCGAATTCCCTCCAAGTGCGAGCAGAATTCTATTGTAATAAATATTGTTGTGTTGATAGTTTAGAGCCTGCGTTCCGTTTTCTTCAAGAAATTTAATGTACGGGAGCGGAGTACACCTAATGGTGTATAACCACTTCCCTACAGTTTTCTTCCCTTAAGCTCATAGTATTTGAAGCATCAAGAACCATGAACTATAAGCATTACTGAGTTGAAATGACAAAGGGTCACAAATTTGTTGGGGATGGAGTATATCTGAGTAGATTGACTGAAGTACATTGTTGGTACTTCTTGATTTGGGGTGGGTATCAGTATTAACACTGGTAGGATTTGAACTTGAAACAAAGAGGGAGCAAAAAAAATACTGGCTTCAAACTTTGGTCCAAGGCCAGCAATTTCGGGGGAGGGGTAAGCTGAATTCATTGACCCCAATCTACAACTAGCACTTATTTTATTGACCATGAAAGGCAAAGTTGACCTTGGTGAAATTTGAACTCAGAATGTAAAGACAGACAAAATGCTGCTAAGCAGTTTTTCCGGTGTGCCAATGATGCTGCCAGCTCGTAACCTTAGGGGAAAAGAAATATTGAAAAACATTTAATGTTTTTAACACCAAGCCAAGTCACTTGAAACCAAAACTCAATCAAAATCTATTAATAACATTGAATGACTTGATGCAATTTCAGTCAAAGTCAATATAATATATCAATTTCCCATGTCAAAGTTATTTAATAAAACTCTCTGAACTCTTTATTTTATTGAAGACTAGGAGCAATGTCCATTCTCACCCATGTTTATACGAGAGTGGGCTGAAAAGTTCATAGGCTGACCACGATGCAATGGTTGAACGTGACCAAACGTGTTTTATTTTTTTATATAGTCTCCCCTGCGGTCCATACACTTTTTCCATCAATGTTGCAGCACTTGGATTCCTGTGGTATAGAAGCTCTCATCCTGATCATCAAAAAAGTCCTCAACAACAGATATAATCTCATCATTGGTCTGATACTGTTTCCCAGCCAAGTGTTTTTTCGTGTTGGGAAACAGAAAATAGTCAGATGGTGCCAAATCAGGAGAATATGGAGAGTGATCAACCAGTTCAAAGCCACAGTCATGCACAGCAGCCATTGCAACCACAGACTTGTGTGCAGGAGCATTGTCCTGGTGAAGTAGGATGCCCTTCATCAGTTTTCCAGGCCATTTTGACTTGATTGCCTCAGCAAGTTGGCATAGTATTCTCCATTGATAGAATGGCCTTTCTGAAGGTAGTCAATGAACACAATCCTAGAAGATGGAGGCCATCACTTTTCTGCCGATGACACCACCTTGCCCTTCTTTAGTGGGGGAGAAGACGGGTGTTTCCACTGCATGGATTGCAGTTTGGTTTCTAGCTCAAAGTGGTGGACACAACATTCATTTTGGATGAGAAAATATTGAAGAAAACCAGCTGGATTTGCTTCAAAAAGTGCCAAGTTCACCTGCGACATGACCAGCCTGGTGTGCTTTTGATCAGATGTCAAAAGTCGTGGCACCCACCAAGCGGAAACCTTCAACATGCCAAGTTCGTTATGCAGAATGTTCTCAACTCGTTCATGGGAGATACCTACAGCACTAGCTATCTGATTAACATTTAAACATCTGTCATCCATCACTATGTGGTGAACACGGTCAATGTTTTCTTAGGTGGTGACTGTGAGAGGACTCCAGACCTTGAGTCATCGTCAAGACTCTCCCTACCCCTCTTGAATCCAGCTGCCCACTTTTGCACGGTTGATAAAACTGGAGCATCATCCCCTAATGAATATCCTTGGGGCTAAACACTTTTTCTGCAGATATTTGATAACACCACAGTGCCAAATTTTATCCATTTTCATGAAACGTCTCTAGTACCACTTTTCAATTTTCAATCTTCAATTCTGTATCCAATGTGGGTTTATCTGGAAAGAAAAGAATGCAGTTAGCATCAGTAAAGGTTGAATTTAATGCATGCCAAGTTTAATTACTGTATGACGACTCTTTCTCAGTCAGTCAATGAACTTTTCAGCCTACCCTTTTAGGAAGTATCAGAAAAAGTCATATTTTACAAAACACTTCATTATTTTCAAAATTATTTGAAACGAACTCAGTATATTTCACCATAAATATAGTAACAAAAAGGTTAATGGTCATCAAATATGACACACAAACCACATATTGTTACAAACGCCCGCATGCGAAGCACGTAACGACGACAACAGGCAAAAGGAGGAAGAAATAACACGGACCAAACGTTGCGTAGTGACACTAACTTTTTTCTTAGCAAAACAATACATCATCATCATCAAAATAAAACATTGCATAACAATTCAATAACATGTAACAATAGCGTTTCCAAGCATTTAACATAATCAAAGTTTACAATCAAGAGTTCGTATATCAAGTCAATTTAAAAGTTCTTTTACTTCTTTGTTTTCTTTTCTTTGAACAACATGTCACAACAAAGTTCTCTCTTTTATTTTCCACCGGTTAACATCACAGTTAATGAAATCTCTTTTTCTTTTAAAACATGTAACAACAAAGTTCTCTCTTTAAAGAATATTTAAACAAACCTTCACCGCAAGAATTTCCTTTCCTTCAAAGCTCCCACTACAATCACAAGAACTGACCAACTACAATCTTTTGCCTGCCACAACAGTTCCATCTCTCTGTCCCTCTCTCTCTTAGACTCTATCCATTTCTGCTGACTGGTACCTTCTGACCATAGTCTCTCTCTTTCAGCCTCTGTCTGTCAGTCTCTCTGTTCATCTTGCTCCTCTACTGGCCGCTGGCCTTCACATCAACTGCTGTACATCTTCATCCACTGATTTTGTTTTCGTCAACTGCTTGTCTCCAAATCTCGCTGTCGTATTTATGAGAGATACCATACCCAATAGTGCTACGATACCCCCCTCCACAGCTGGGTCAGTTTAGTACAGTTCCTAACTTGTTTTTCTCAACTTTCGATGACCGGAAAGGGTCAGCAATCATCCTCCTATGCTATAAATAGCTGTGCTTGTTGACAGGACAAAAAAAATACCATTATCCCCAACAACCAGAATACGGTTTCAAACCCAGCTTGGGGAATAGGGTCATAACGTTATTTTGTATTTCGGCGGTCCGTATCAATATTTTAGCACCCACTGTACAGGCAATCCTCTACTTAACAATAGAATGGAACATAATAAAATATATATCACATAAAGTGTATAAATAAAGCAAATCTTTTATGTTTGAAACAAAAAATAGAAGAAAAGCAAATACCTACGAATAAGCATAAAAATTATAATACAACCCATAAAGGAATTGATTTGCTGCTTGATTTGTTAGTCTTTTTTCTTTTTATCACAAGTTGCTTTTCTTCTATTTTTGGTTCCAAACGCGGGAGTAATTTTATTTTCACTCTGTATGGAGAGAGAGAGAGAGAGAGAGAGAGAGAGAGAGAGAGTGAGAGAGAGAGAGAGAGAGAGAGAGAGAGAGAGAGAGTGAGAGAGAGAGAGAGAGAGAGAGAGAGAGAGAGAGAGAGAGAGAGAGAGAGAGAAATGTGGATATAAATTCATACATATATCATTATCATCAACATTTAACATTCATTTTCCATGATGGCATGGGTTATATGTCTTGACAGGAGCCGGCAAGGCCAGAGGCTGCACCAGGTTCCATAGTCTGTTTTGATTTGGTTTCTATGGCTGGATGCCCTTCCTAATGCCAACCACTCTACAGAGTATGCTGGGTGCTTTTTATGTGGCACCATCACCAGTGCTTTTTAAGTGACACCAGCACCAGTGCTTTTTATGTGGCACCTTGATTTTAGGATCTCAATTCAGTTGTGGTGGGTGAGTCTTCTCAAGTACAGCAATGCACCATATGTCTCGGCCCCCTGTCTTCTCCTTCATAAGGTTCAGTGTTCTGAATGCATGTATTATATAAATATATACATTTATATATATGTGTGTGTGTGCATGTATGTATCATCACCATCACCATTAATTGTCCATGTTGGTATGGTTTCTACAACTGGATGACCTACACACACACACCCACCCACACGCACACACACACACATAGACTCACACACACACACTCACACACATGCACACATATACACACACATGCACACCTACATACTCTTTATAGAGTGTACCATGTGGCACTGGCACCAGTGAAACCACCAAGTAAGACCCCCTCAACTGAAGTGGCAGTAATATTGAAGGAGTGGGGCTTTATGCCAAGTAATGAGAGATTAAAGTATAATAAAGGAACAGGAACAGATTTCTTGCTATAGAGGAGATACATGGTTAATCTAGTTGGAAAAGAAAGAAGATGGTGGTGAAGAGGTGCCAGGACATACCTTGAAAGCATAGGAAGTTGAATATAAGAGAAATAATACAGAGGAGGGGCCAGAATGAATGGGAAGGTAAATAAGTTTGTAAGAATGTGAAGCTTTAAGCATGTGTATGTAATTCTGTTTACCCTGTATCAAACATAGAAACTTGTTTGGTTAGATATGAACCATATACATCATAATCACACACACACACACACACACACACACACATGTATGTATGTATATTATCTTTTATTTTTTACTTGTTTCAGTAATTAATCTGTGGCCATACTGGGGCAACACCTCGAAGAATTTTTTTTTAGTGGAATGAATTAATCCCAGTACTAATTTTTTCAAAGCCTGGTACTTATTCTATTGGTTTCTTTTGATGAACTGCTAAGTTACATGGATATAAACACACCAACATCAGTTGTCAAGCGGTGGTAGGGTACATACACAGATACAAAGACATACACACACATATAAACATATATATATTTATATGATGGGCTTCTTTAAGTTTCTGTCTATCAAATCCACTCACAAGGCTATGGTAGAAGACATTTGCCCAAGGTGCTACAAGGTGCTCCCAGAACCATGTGGTTGGGAGACAGACTTCTTATGCCAACAAAAGAACCTCTATGTGGCTGTTTGATTTGCAAGAAATAGTAATGAAATCTCTCTGGCATCACTCCTTACTGTCTTAAAAGAAAACATGTGTATTGGATAATGCAGTCTTATACACCATTTTTTAAGATGTTATGGTTACAGGTTTTCCCAGTTAGGGTTGACCTGGGATTAAAGAACAACAACTACAACACATACATACATACATACATACATACATACAAACATACATACAAATTCACATTTATACAAATCCACATTTATACCAATAATAATTGGAGCACTTAGTTTTGTAAGTAAATGCCTAACTGTCAGTCTGGATAAGCTTGGATTTTCAGAAAAAGAAATCAACCAACTAACTCATACATTACAAATACAATCTGTAAGTGAATCAGTAAAAATATGCTAGACTTTTATCAGATTTAAAATGTGACATTGTCTTCATTATCCACATTCCAATGATGGAGATTTGTATCTTTGTTAGAAACCAGTCCTTTCTTCAGAGGAAGTAAATGATTAAAAACAGAAGAGAAACATACACACATACATATATACATACATACACATGTATGTACAGAAAGAAAGACAGTCACACAGAATGGCTTACTTATATGGTGTATTCAAATGTTGAATTTTGTTGAGTGAATGATAAAGAGAGAACTCAATACAGGTTATAGAATATATGGCTTATTGAAACATTTCTTTTCCTATGACTCATGTTTTATGTCTGACAATCGATGTGGCATGAAACATGAATCAAAAGGAAGTAACTCAATTTAAATAAACAACACACCTATACCCACATATAGTGGGTGTGTCAGTATATGTACTTATGTATGTACACACTCACACATATATAGCCTTGGCCAAAAGTATTAGACCACCCCAATGTTTTGGGGTTCTGCTATCTCAGTGTTAATGAAACTTGTGCACATGGTAGATTATGGTATATTTCACAATATACATTAGTTTTAATATCTGGTTGACCCTCCTTTAGCATTAATTACCACTTTTATATGGTTAGGCATTGAATCAACTAGTTTCTTGCAGGTGATAGGTGCAATTTTACTCCATTCTTCTCTCAACTTTTGGTACAAATGCTCTTTATTTTTAATTGTTGTGTTCCTGATAGCCTCACCAAGAGTTCCCCATAGGTGTTCAATCAGATTTAGATAGGGACTTTGAGCTGGCCAGTCCTTGGGAACAATACCCTGTGTCTCAAACCACTGATGACTATTCTTTGCTGTATGACATGGAGTGCTGTCCTGTTGAAAGATAACACTGTTTTTTGACACCCCTGGATGCAATTTACCAATTGATGGCTCTAAAATATCTGATAACATAGAAACATAGGTAGCTGAATTCATCCTTCCCTGACATAAAAACATTTCTCCAGGTTTTGTGACAGATATGCAGGCCATGGTAGAACCACCCCCATGTTTTATGATTGGTACCAGACATTCAGCCTTTAATGCTTCCCCAACTCTGTGATGCATAAAAGTTGCACCAGATGTACTATGAACCTGAGTAAAAACATGAAATATAATATTAGCTTTATGTTGGATACTTTTTATATATTTTGGGCAACAAACTAGTTACATTAAGTTTATATGTTGATTGAATACACATACTATCTTGCCTCATAGTTACTTTCATCAGACCATATGACTTTCAATCATTGCTCACTGGTCCAATTTGAGTTGTGTTTGGCCCACTGAAGATGTTTTTCCATATTCGCTTCAGAAACCTATGGCTTCTTCTTGGCTTTACAACCTTTCAGACCATACTCTACAAACCTTCTTCTAACAGTTCTGGTTGATATTTGTGAAGTACTTGCATCATTGAAGTCTGCACAGAGCTCCAACGATTTTTTTCTCCTGCTTTTAAGTGACTGATGGATAATGGATCTGTCATCACAAGATGCTGTAACCTTTTTCTACTCGTTCTTTGTATTATCTTCACATCTTTTGTCACTCTGAAGCGCTTGAGAGTCATTTGCAGCGCACATCGAGAACATTTCATCTTCTGAGCAATTTGCCTTCGAGACATTTCATCTTCATGATGAGCTACGATTTGGCCTCACTCACACCCACTCAACTCCCTTGTTTTAGGCATTTTACTGTTTATTAACTGTATCTATAACGTATTTTAGCATAAAGCTCTGAAATAATCAAGGAAACAAGTTAATTTTGGACGCTGGTCTTACTCATAATTGGTTTCTATGTACAGAGTAAAAGCAGTAATTGATGCTAAAGGAGGGTCAACCAGATATTAAAACTAATGTATATTGTGAAATATACCATAATCTACCATGTGCATGAGTTTCATTAACACTGAATAGCAGAACCCCAAAACATTGGGGTAGCCTAATACTTTTGGCCATGGCTGTATATACATATATATAGCTTCAAATATTTTATTTATAGATATTTATTCATTCTTAAGCCACAATAAGATAATCACACACATGCACAAACACACACATTAAAGTCAAAGTATTTGTGTAAAAATAGCCTAAAAATAAACATTTGTTGAGTAAGTACTAATGATATATGATTTGCAACAGGAAAATATTAAAAATTACAAAGAAAGGAAATTTAAAAAAAGAGAAAAATAACAAAGCAAAATATTTAAGATTACTTGTAATAATTCATGTTCTGATATTCATAAGATGATATAATCTTTGTTTTTAACTTTTATCTTACTAAAAATGTTTAAATGAACACTATCTCAAAGATTCTGATTTTATCATGTACAAATCTCCAAGAACAGCAAACAGCTATTTCATAAGTATAACCAGGAACGTGTGACACAATTGAAGGGAAATCAAGGTGTATTTTGTAAGAGAATCAAAAGGGATTTGAAAGAAATTTAGTTGCTATTTCTTCCAAATCAAGTGACCTCATAGAAGCTTGTATGTTGGTTTACAGACATGTGTGTGTGTGTGTGTGTATGTCTGTCTGTGTGTGTGTGTGTGTGTGTGTGTGTGTGTGTGTGTGTATGTATGCATGTTTGTACACATACATACATACATACATATAATTATATACATATTAAGGTACTATTGTTTATTTGGGCATGGACTAAAATTTCATTACTACAGTCATTGTGCTATTCTTCCCAACAAAGCACCCAAATATGCTAGAAAAAAAAATGGATAAATTTGTGTGTTCCACAAGTTGAGGAAAATTAAAATGTTTCTAATATGTACTCTTTGAGAAGAATGAAAAAATCTTTTTCTTCTTCAATGAGTAATCTAGCTGTTATGGAATTGATATTGTCAATTTCAGGTTAACACAAAATTTTTTCATAAAAGTGTTTGATGCAGGGTCTGAAGGAAGTGACACATTAAGGATGATGAAAAACTGAAAGGTGTTTTGAATAGGCATGGATTGGGGGAGGGATTAAACTGTTAGTAAAAACCATTTGAGTATTGGTAGAAGAGATGGGGGACAGAAACAGTGTATGGGTGAGTAGATCTTTGATTATTAACCCAATGATGTTTTTTGGGAGGTTGGGTCTTGCATGTTTATATATTTCTGACTCAGTACATCAGTATGAGTCACTCTTGGTCTTTTTTTATGGTTCAGGACTGGAGTATTTTCTGACCCCAAAGTAGAATCACAGTCTTTGTGAAGTTTTAGTTTGGAGTGGGGTCATCATAAAAAAAATCATCATAGAGAATTTGAAGACTTTACTTATGTACTGTTCATGTTTTTATGGTGCAATATTATTTACTTGATATGTTCCATGATTTGCCTTTGCACTGGTTGTGAGGTTAAGAAGTTTACCTCTCAACCATGTGGTCTTGGATTTAGTCCCACTGCATGGCACCTTGGGCAAGTGTCTTCTACAACAGCCCTGGCTAAACAAAGACTTGCAAGTGGATTCAGTAGATAGAAACTGGCAGAAGTCCATTGTGTGTATAAGTGTGTGTGTGTGTGTTTATAAACAAACATTGAAGTATGGAATGAATTGGTATTTTAGAAATGAAGGAAATCTTAATTGCAGGAGAGTAGCTGTGAAAACAGCTTAGAGGATCAGGCAAAATATCCTTATAGATGGAAAAAAGTGGCCAGCAAGCTGCTCTGTATTGGCTTGCTGGTCACTTTTTCCTGCATATAAGGGTATTTTACTTGATCCTCTAAGCTGTTTTCACATCAGCTTTCCTGCATTCTAGATTTCTTTCATCTCTAATATATATATATATGTATATTATCTGAAATGTATAGTATTAAATATTAATCACGGCTGGTCTTACCAATCAGTTTCAAGTAGAGAATACAATAAAGTGTAAGGTAACAAATTGATTATATAACTTTACGCTCATCAGAGTCAGTCGATATGGAAGGGAATATGGTGACTGCTGTCTATTGCCAGAGGTGGATTAGCGCAACTGGTCAGCAGCTACTGTGAAAAAGGTGGTGGGATGAAAAGGGGCCAGGGGATTAGTTTAGGAGTTATGTCCCTTAGTTGGGTATGCTGTGAAGCTGACAAGAGTTGTCTAGAAGTGGGGAAAGTGTGCATTATTAATGTGGTTCTCCTGTGGGGATGGGGTTTGTGGTATGTGTAGCGGTGTCATATGTATAATTTTTTTTCCGGGGGTGTAGGTATATATAGCTGTGTTTGTTGGTCTGTTTTCTTTCTGTAAAGGATAAAGCCATGGGGGTGGGGTATGTTAACGTGTAGTGTGTAATGTGTGTGTTTGGGGGTCTGTGTATATGTGGGGGTATAATTTGTGTGAAGGGGTATGTGTTGGTGGTGGTGGGAGACAGTTTATTTTGTGGGGTGTCTGCCTTATAGAGGTGTGTGTGTATGTATTGATGGGTGCCTTGGTGTGTGCTTTGGTCAAACTCTTTTTGCTGGGCTCAAGGGCATTGATGGAAGGTTGTTTGCAGAAGGTCGAGGCAGGGGACCTGTGGTTTCACTCATGGTGGGACACACAGGTATGATAGAATATACTTCCTTTCATGTGGGCACAGATTAAACACCTCACTCCTACTATTCAGGTAAAAGAAATGGGGGTGATATTATTCCACAGTTCCACCATTTCATATATTCTACTGTCATTGGATGTTTCCTTTCAGGCACTTATGGCACTAATCAGGCCCTCATTCTACCAATTCTAGTGCACCTCAAGATTTGGTTATATCACCCACGCTTTTCCTTCTGAACAGTACATGATCTTCTTGCTGTCACTCCTATGTAATCATCAGCACTCCTGTGTAGATGATACTAACACTCCACATTTCCTCCCTCTTTTATTCAACTCAGATATAATAACCTAATCTCCTTCAGCATCACCATCATCGAACATCTACTTTTCCTTTCTTGCATGGAAGATGCCAACCTTGTTTTTCATCTTTCCAGGCTTAATAAAATAAATGAAAGTAAACACCAAGTAAGCAAGCAAGCAAAAATCCATCCATCCATCCATATATATATATATATATATATACATTTGATTGATTCACATGACTATACCCCCTGCTACAAAATTTGTGACCAAGTGGTTATTTCCTCCCATATATTATGAAGCCTTTGTGGTGGTGGTGGTTGTTTGGAAAGCTATGTTTGCAAAATGGTCTCAATCATTAGTTGAATCATTGAATTTAATTCACTTTTTCTACTTAAAGTGAATTGATACTTAAGGTGGTTGATAACTCTCACTTGCAGAAGAAAACAAAACCGTCTACAGCAATGAAGCAGTTTGTTATAAAATTACTAATGCAAAAATAAATATATAACTAAATAATAGAAATAATTTTTTAAAAATCAATGTTATGTTATGCAATGGATACTAAAGATATCTTTTTCATATCATATATGTTGTTTAAATGATCAGCCATGAATCTTATTTGAAATATAAAAAAAAGGTTTTATTTACATTGTGAAAGATACTGCTAAATGTAGAATTATGACTCACTTATTATTCTAGTATGATAGGTCACTTCACATTGACCTATTAGCACATCTGTTTATCAGCATACAAACAAAAGTATATCTCAATAAGTAAAATATGTGAAGATATGAGAGAGAGAGAGAGAGAGAGAGAGAGAGAGAGAGAGAGAGGAGAGAGAGAGAGAGAGAGAGAGAGAGAGGATTGTTGTACTAGAGTTTTTCTATATCGTGTTCATTACATCCTTATTCTGAGTTCTAATACCTTTAAAGTTGCCTTTCATGCATTTGTTTAATATCTCATTTTCTTCCTGTATTTATAGGACTACATTAGCAGATGCATCCTTCATTTATCTTAAGAGAGCTGAGCAAGATTTGAGGAAATTTGGATGCTATTTCTAACAGGTTGAGCAACTGTGTTCAGAATCTTTGTGTTTCTGGAGTAATTGTAATATATTCTCGGGTCAGTAACTGGCAGAAACAATAAAGTAACGGTCTAAATATCTTGTTGCTTATAGTGTTGTTCTGTTACATAATGTGTTCAAATTTCATAGAGTCCAACTTTCATCCTCAAAGTTGATAAAATAGATACCAGATACATACTGGGGTGAATTCAGTTGGCTATACTCTCCACTATATATGTATTTATCCATTATGTCTCACATACCCTTTTATTGTTTCAAGCTGCTGAGTCATTGATATCTTGAAGCACGACCATCAAGAAACAAGAAACCCACTGGAGAGCCTTAGCATGGTCATTAGATCTGCTAAAAATAGCAGCTAAATCTCCCCAAAATTACATCTTACCATCTTTAAATAAAGAAATTATACAATACAGTTCTAGATATCCTCTTAAAACTAGATGGTCATGGCTGGAACATTTTGCTTATAGGTTTGCTTGATCGATGTTGACTCAAGGATAAGCAACAACAAATGCATTGCCTTTACAAAAAAGTAAAAAATAAAATTTATATATGTCAAGGATGATATAGTATGACTTAAAATCTGTTTGGTTGTAGACTAGAAAGTCTATTTAGATAAGTCTGTTTCATAGTTTTATAAACATATGGTTTTTAGGTTCAATCCCCACTGCATAGCTAGTTGAGTGTAATTTAGTAGAAGCTTGTTGGAAGAACTATTCTTGTACTTGGTTGGTTGGTTGGTTGATAGACATAATCCATCACCTGGTTTAATATCTCACCTGATCTGTGCATATCTTTAGCAGGAATACACTCTGTTGCAAGCATTCAGGCCAGTCTGTGGTCTGAGAATAATGCCTTTTCCATTAACCAGTGTGGTACCCTGAAAGTGACCATAAGTACTGCCCATCTTCCAATGACTAAGCTATTACAAAAATCACTAGAGGGATTGACAAATTAGATGCTTTATGTTAGCTTTTTATGGTTCTTCAAGCTTTTAAGTTCAAAATCCTAGCTGTGATAATTCTTTTTTTAAACATAGAGTATCTCAGACTACAATATTCAACATGATTTCCCTTCTTTACTTTTTAAAAACAATTCACAAGGGTGTGGTTTGAGGATGAGTTTTGGCTGTTAATTTAGCTCAGTGGTTCTCAACTGGCGTCCACATGGCCCTTGGGAGTCTTTGTAAAATGTTACTGTTAAAATTTATCTGCAATAAATTGCTTAAATTTCTACAATACACAAAATATTCTAACAATTTTCTGATACAATTCGTAATAATAATATTTAATTATAATAATATAAAATAATTTTTTAAGTAATATAAGAATCAAAGGGATCCGTAGGTAAAAAAAATAGTTGAGAAACATTGCTCTTACTGATCGAGTGACTGTGTTGATGCCTCCTCATTGACTCAACTCAATGAAGTAGATTATACAGGGTGTCCACAAAGTCTGGGTACATGGGGATTAATACACACTTTAAGAAATTATTATTTCTTATATTTAATTATTTATGTTATGATTTTATTTACTTCATGTACCCACATGGGGATTAACACACACTTTAAGAAATTATTATTTCTTATATTTAATTGTTTATGATATGATTTTATTTATTCCATGTACCCAGACTTTGTGGACACTCTGTAGATGTTGCACTATATTCCTGGAAGAAACATTTTACACCTTCTACCTAAGATCTTATCAAGAGATTCGAAGTGAATCATTCTTCCAAAGTCTCTATGTGTACATGCCTATATGTGTAATCCAGGTAGATCATTAATTTAAATTTAGTTTAGTACAAGGTCTATACTTAGTCATCTTCAAGACCAGTTTCTGTTTTGTCAACATAACTCCTAATTATATGGAAACAGGAAGTGTATAGTAATTTGAATTGATTTTTAGTATACTAGCATATCTGCTAGTATTACTAATGATAGAAAATGGCACATTAAAACTATGAGAGAAACCATTGGTACATGTCAGCTGTTGAGTAAATATATGTACATACAGAGAAGTGAAGCACTTTGACCATCAGATATAGTTGTAACATTTTAGTTGAAAATATTATCATCCACATAATAAATGAAACATCCACTTTTCCATACTTGCAAGGTTCAGAGATTCTGTTCAGATGGATACTCTTCCGGTCACCAACCCTCATCTGTTCCAAGAAAGGTTATATTTCACCATGCTCAGATATGTTTTCGTTGAATATTGGAAACAAAGGACACTGCTTGCATAACAGTCACACACACACACGTATATTATATATATGTGTATATATGTATATGTATATATTTAATTTCATGTGTGTGTGTGTGCTTTAAAATTTGCAGTCTTTTTATTCAAATACTGGCTACTTGCAGGAAAGTAAAACTTTTTACTACACTTTGCCTGAATTTAGTATCTCATACTGTCACTCACTCCTACTCTGTTGCTTTAGTTTCTCTTTTACCTGTGTGACTGACAGGACATATTACATTTTATTAATGTAAGATTACTGGTACTTACTTCATCAACTCTGGTGGAATTTGAACTTGAGCAATTAAGTGGGGGTAGCCAAATATCACAAAATATTTCATCTAGTGCATCACTAATTATACTCTTCTTTAGTAAATATTGTAATTTACAATGGTTTGATTATTAATTAAAATTGTAATCATATATCTCGAAGAAATGAAGATGACATGACTGTTTGAAATATAGAATGGTTAATTTGAAATGATTAATTAGAATCATGAACAATGTACAATACCTTTTCTGGTAAAATCTGCCACAAATTAACTAAATATTACAGTTTTAATGAAATCAAATTGAACAGGTAAACAAAACAATTTAAAAAAAAACTGGTGTCATTTCAGCCATAATTAGGTTGGCAAAAATATCCTAGACTGCATCTAAAAGGGAGCCGGCTGATTGATAAGGATTCTTTCATCAACACGCTTCAATACTTATGTTACAGCTGTACTGTCTTCTCACTCAGCTTTTACTGATGGTACTATAACAGTCCTTACTCCTCAAAGTTAATTTGTTGCACATCACATCCACCCAAGCCCACCTGTCTTTCTCTTCATTTTTTTCTGCATAGGCATTGATTTGCAGATTTTGAAACCAAATATCAGCAACATCAATCTGAGCAGATTTGGAGGGTCTAAAAATATCAAAAATGCAGCCTCTTCCTCCTGATGCTACAAAATATTAAATTACCATTTTTATAGATGCAGACATGGTGGTTGGGTGGTAAGAAGTTTTCTTCCCAACCACATGGTCTCAGGTTCAGTCCCACTGAGTGGAACCTTGAGCAAGAGTGCTCTACTATAGCTCCAGGTTAATCAAAGCCTTAGGAATGGATTTGAGAGACAGAAACTGAAAGAAGCCTGTCATCTTGTCATGTATATATATATGAAAGAAAAGGATTTTGAGAAGTCAGCCTACAGTCACTGATATCCTGCAGGATTGCTAACAGGGCTTGAACTAGCATTTAGGAATGACTAATGAATCATAGGTTACTACTCTGACTTCCCTTCCTAAATCCAAACCTTAAAAAAAACAAAAGTGAAAATTACACTCCTGTTCCTCTCAACATTAACTGTTTGACATTTCCTTTGCACCCATTTGACCTACAGATGTTCAAATATTTTAAGGTGGCACTAGAAAGTTATGGGCACAAATCTTTCCCTCGTGACTAGACTTATAAAAAAAAAAAGAAGAGACTGGAATTATTCATCATAGATCTAATATATTCATTAACTAGCTGAATTACCTGGCATTGCTTGGGATACTGCTGTTCTTATTGAGATTAGTAAACAATTAATATGCAGATATATTTTTTCTCATAATTATTTCAAGATATCTATATTTTATTAAAAATATATAAAAATTGTAACAATAATAGAATTTAGAACTGAAAATCTGTCAATCTTAAAGCACCTTAGGGTAAACAATATTCATTGGGAAATTTTTTGTTGGTGTCCAAATGAATAAATTGTTGCTGCTAAATGGAACATCTGTAGGTATGAGAGGAAATTTCGGAATAAAGACATTTTCTTCTTTGTGACTACCTGTTATGATTGCTGCCTGTAGGACATGGGGCTTCATGGAAATAACAATTAAGTGAGTTCTATTACACAGATGAGGTAAGTCAAGGTTCTTAAGCAACATAAAGGGAGCATCCAGCTTTAGTGTCAAGTTATGCAGTGGCATCCCAGTAGGATTAAGTGTGTTCAGAAATTCAACAGGGTATTGAACAGCCAGATTGTGATTGACTCTTGTGTGAATTGATAGAAAAGTCATTTCTGATGTATCTGTTAACATTTGAAGAAGTTCATGATTGAGTACATCAACCATTTTATTAGTTGGAGTCAGTATAGCTCTTTCACATAGCCAGGTTACATCAGTGTAATTGACAATTACACATACACTCACATACACATACACATACACTCTCTCATACACTGACACATACACTCACGTACACATACTAAGACAGACACACAAACATACATTTATGTAACGAATGCACAAGCATACACTCACAGACACATACACACTCATATACAAAATGTGTCATGGGGGTGGTATAAAATGTCCTTTACTATCTCATATGTAATGAACATGCAAAGACACACACACTCACAGACACATACACACTTATATATAAAATTTGTGGTGGTGGTATAAAATGTCCTTTACTATGTCATATGTTACAAATGCACAAACACAAATACACTGACAGACACATACACACTCATATACAAAATGTGTCCTCATCGTTGTTGTTGTGGTATAAATGTCCTCTAGTATCTTGTACATAAGGAAGGCACAAACACATATACACACTCACAGATACATACACATACATATACAAAATGTGTCGTCATCATCATTGTTGTGGTATAAAATGTCCTTTACTATCTCATACGTAACAAACGCACAAACACACACACACTGAGAGACATATACACACTCATATACAAAATGTGTTGTCATCGTGATATAAAATGCCCTTTACTATGTCATACACAATGAATGTGCAAATACACACACAGACACACTCATATACAAAATGTGACGTCATCATCATCGTCATAGTGATATAAAATGTCCTTTACTATAGTTGACTATAGAAAGATTATCTCTAGATAATGTTATATTTTAATTCAAATGAAAATAAAAATTACGTGTTGACACTCCCAGAGTCTAATACTATTACCTTGTAAAATTTGATTTGATTTGGTGGAGCCATTTGAAAATGCATAGGGAACAGACAGACAGACAGAGAAACAAAGAGTTTTATATGCAGGGTTGGCCAAAAGTCACCTGACAGTAAATCAAAACCATTTAATTCCAAGATTTATTTATGTTTAACAACTGAATGAATTTAATAAAAGCATCTAAATATGAAACACCATGAAAATTGTTCGAACTGAAGTCTTTCTTCAGTGACACATTTTTCCATTTGAGTCAATACAGATCGTATTTATGGAATTTTGATTTACTGTTGGGTGACTTTTGGCCAACCCTGTATATAGAGATAAACAAGATAGATAGATAGATAGAGGGAGAGAGAGAGAGAGAGAGAGAGAGAGAGAGAGGGAAGGAGGGAGGGCAAATGAGAAGACTGAAAATATCATCCTTTAACTAGAAATGCATGTGTCTGTCATAGTTGTACCAAAGTAGTCACTGTCCCCTATGACAGTTGACTGCATCAGGCCCAGGAAGTGGAAAATGATTCACACATAGGCAAAGCAATGTTTTGTGACTGGTTTATCCAATGTTTCAACAATGAAGAATGTTCCATTATGTTGTGCAGTGTTTCTCAACCATATTTTTTTACCTGTGGATCCCTTTGATTCTTATTTTACCCCGTGGGGTCCCCCATAAACCATTTGATGCTACAAATAAATCCTGTTATCTTTTTATAACTAAATATTATTAAAGTTGTATAAAAGATTGTTGAAATATATTACACAACAAAAAATGGAGAGAGAGAGAGAGAGGGAGAGAGAGAGAGGGAGAGAGAGAGAGAGGGGGGAGAGAGAAGGTAAATGAATAAATGCAGGTGTCATTAACTATGTTGGATTTTTAAGTTATTAGTAATGGAGTCATGGAATGCCTAAGAATATTAGTGTTAACAAGTCTACTTGTTGAAAATAACTGGCCCTGAACTTAACCCAATTTCATGCATGACTACATCTCTCCCCACCCGCCCTCAATCTAGCACTGTCTGACCATGGCTGGCAGTCTCTTCTTTCTATGAGTTTCTTGTCTGTTCTACCTTGTTGTTTAAAACCCATTATTATAATAAAGCAAATCAATGCTTGACTGATTTTCAATCAACAATTTTTGTTACATTAATGTACAGTTGTTCATTGGCTAGATTTTTGCTGATGTCATCACCCCCACCCAACAAGATGTTTTTAATTGATTTACATATTCCAAGCTGTTTCCAAATATTCTAACTGAATAAAAAAAATATTCAGGCTTGATTTGAGGTAGTAACTTAATAAGGCTAACTGAAACTTGAGAATGATCAAATCTGCATGCTCCTTGCTCTGACAGTATTTTGTGAGTGAGAGAGACAGAAAAAGAAAGGAAGAGAGAGAAAGAAAGAGAGAGAGAGAGAGAGAGAGAGAGAGAGAGAGAGAGAGAGAGAGAGAGAGAGAGAAGAGAGAGGAGAAGGAGAACAACTCTGAGTTTACTAGATAGAGCTTGAACTTGGCTGAGAGTTACTGCTTTCTTCTTGGTTTTATAAACCAGTGAAATACAGTGAATGGCTAAAATTTCCCTTGGTTGCATGAAAGTTATTACAGTAGTTTTAGGGTGGTCCTGGTTTGTCTTCTGTTATAATCTCATTCATATCTAGAATGCATCATAGGAATATAAACTGCTCTTGTACATGACTAGTACATTATTCCATTGACTTTGGACGGTGAAGGTAGATGTGACCCTCACTGGATTTGAATGAATGAAGGGTCATAACTAATACTGCAGGGAATTTTGTTTGCTGATCTACTGATTCAGCTAATCTATTTATTTTTGATGTTAAATTGAGGGAAATGCAGAAGTACATTATGTCAGATTTAGAAAACAGTTTTCTGATTTGGTAAAATGAGAGTTTGTTAAATCTGAGGCTTACTAATGGATATTTGCAATCAATTTCCCCTATCTAAAGATCTACTAAATACATAGATGTATGTTTTCTCTTGATCTAGGAACAGTGCTACTTGAATCAATCTCAGAATATTACTGGGACTTATCTATCTCAAAAGAAAGAAAGACAAGACCAATCCACATGAAACATGAACTCAGATAACAGAATAATGATATAAAGCTCTTTTGTGTTACTATTTTTGACAGCTAGCTAGTAAACACTTAAAAATTATCTCTAACTTTTACTAAAATAAAATCACAATTTAAAAGACATTATCTAATGTTATCATATGTTCATTAAGTGTATCTACAAGATAAAACATCCCGTTTTTAGCTTAGTAGATTGAACTTTAAAAAAAAATCTTTGTTACTTATTATGGAATAAAAAAAAAAAAATTATTACTAAATGTAAACACTGATAATATTTGCTGTACTTTTCTCCAATCAGATTAATTCTTATCTGCATAAGTAGTTTATTTTCTGCTTCACAATATTGTTACTATTGTTGTTGTTCCCTGTGAATGGTCACGTTTCACAAAGCCTTGCACAGAAAATATTTCCTCTCTCTAAAAAAATAAAGCTACTTGCTATTCTTTTCACCAATAAAGGGTTTTGAGACATTTGAACATCAAAGGAAAGGACTGCCTTTTGATATTTCTAAAGCAATTCTACATTTTGACAAGTCACCAACATTAGAGAAAATGCTTTGTGATATTTCTTTTGGCTTTTTGCACTCTGAGTTTAAATCCTGCCAAAGGCAACTTTGCCTTTCATCCTTCCAGGGTCAACAAAATAAAGAGTAAAGATACCAAATATGAATGTTTTCAAGTCAACCATACTAACTTCAACCTTGGAAGTGAAGCAGTGGCAGAAAATGAAAGCATTCTAGCAGCAGATACCAAACAAAATACATAATTATATGCATTACTTCCATGTAGTAATTAAGATTAATTAAACTGGCTAATTAGTTACTGTTCTATTGCATATTTTATAAACATGAAATTCTAAAGTTGATTAAACTGACTTAATTACTATTTTATAGCATATTTGGTTTCCAGAGTAACAGTGATCATAGGTCTGAAGCAGGAGCAAATAAAACTGCCTTTTTCTTAGTGCCATCTGTATCACAGGCTAATGATAACAGAGAAGCTGAGGTAAGGTTCTCTTTCAAGGATAGTACCAGCTGGAGTTACAATCAGCAGTCTTGTCATAATGGGGCAGGGGATATGGAAACTGGAGAATAGTGGGAAACTACTAAGAAAGAATAAAGGGGATAACAAAAAGAATATACATACAAGGCAAGAAAGAGACAGGAAGTTCCTAATGATGAGGTGCCTACTCTGTATTCCAAAAGGCAAACCAACCAAACTTAATAGTGATCCTAATGAAAACCAAATTGAATAATATGTTGACTGAGGGGATGGAGGCCAGTGGTTTATCAACCCTAAGCAATCATGTTCAGAAGGTATGGGATGCCTTCATGGTTCAGTTAAGGCTGAAATTGAAGAAGCTAATCAGTTGTGGAGTGTCATGATCCAACCTATATGATGGCTTCTCATTAGCAAACACTGAAAGACATTGTGATACATATTGTCTGAAGGTTGTACTCCAACGAATTTTGCATTGTTGATACAAATTTTGATCTCTGGATGATAAAGATATCCTGTCACAAGACCAGAGAATACTTCAACAAGTGATAAGTTGAATCAGACTTTTGAAAGGTCCTCAAACAAAGCATTTAAATTATGACTCATGACCTGATGATGTCTCTGTTGTACACATACACACACATGCATTCATGCATGTATATATATATATATATATATATATATATATATATATATATATATATCATCATCATCATCGTTTAATGTCCACTTTCCATGCTAGCATGGGTTGGACAATTTGACTGAGGACTGGCGAACCAGATGGCGGCACTAGGCTCCAATCTGATCTGACAGAGTGCCTGCAGCTGGATGCCCTTCCTAACGCCAACCACTCCGAGAGTGTAGTGGGTGCTTTTATGTGCCGCCAGCACGAGGTTCAGTCTGGTGGTACTGGCAACGGCCATGCTCAATTGGTGTCTTTTACATGCCACCTGCACAGGAGTCAGTCCAGCGGCACTGGCAACGACCTTGCTCGAATGTTTTGTTCACATGCCACCGGCACAAGTGCCAGTAAGGCGACACTAGTAATGATCATGCTCAAATGGTGCTTTTTACGTGCCACCGGCATGGAAGCCAGACAGCTGCTCTGGCTATGATCCCACTCGGATGGAGCTGTTAGCACTCCACTGGCACAGTCATCGAATTTGGTTCAATTTTGATTTCACTTGCCCCAACAGGTCTTCACAAGCAAAGTTTAGTGTTCAATGAAGGAAGGTTGGCATGGATGCCAGTCATCGAATTTGGTTCGATTTCGATTGCACTTGCCTCAACAGGTCTTCGCAAGCAGAGTTTTGTGTCCAAAGAAGGGAAGGTATGCATAAGTGGGCTGGCTACACCCCTGGTAAAGGTCATGGGTTATGGTCTCACTTGTCTTGCCGGGCCTTCTCACGCACAGCATATTTCCAAAGTCACTAGTCATTGCCTCGGTGAGGCCTAATGTTCGAAGGTTGTGCTTCACCACCTCATCCCAGGTCTTCTTGGGTCTACCTCTTCCACAGGTTCCCTCAACCGCTAGGGTGTGGCACTTTTTCACACAGCTATCCTCATCCATTCTCACTACATCACCATACCAGTGAAATCATCTCTCTTGCACACCACAACTGATGCTTCATAAGTTCAACTTTTCTCTCAAGGTACTTACACTATGTCTAGTATGCACACTGACATTACACATCCATTGGAGCATACTGGCTTCATTCCTTGCGAGCTTACGCATGTCCTCAGCAGTCACAGCCCATGTTTCACTGCCATGAAGCATGGCTGTTCATACACATGCGTCATACAGTCTGCCTTTTACTCTGAGTGAGAGGCCCCTTGTCACCAGCAGAGGTAAGAGCTCTCTGAACTTTGCCCAGGCTATTCTTATTCTAGCAGCTACACTTTCAGCGCATCCTCCCCCGCTACTGACTTGGTCATCTAGGTAACGGAAACTATCAACTACTAGTTTTTCTCCTTCGAATGTGGCAGAAGTTGTTCTCTGCACATTTACAGTGTTTATTGCTCCTGAGCATCTGCCACATACAAAAACTATCTTCCCAGTTAGCCTTCTTTTGATATTGCTGTACCTCTTTTGTGTCCATATTTTACACTGGGTACATCTTATAGAGTTTCTACCTATGCCTTTTCTACTGACCGAGCAGAGCCATCTACCTGAAGGGGTTTGTGGTTTGTCTACCTTCCTACTTATTAGGACTTTGGTTTTAGCTAGGTTGACTCTAAGGCCCTTCGATTCTAATCCTTGCTTCCACACCTGAAACTTCTCCTCTAGTTCTGATTTAGAGCAAGGTCATTAGCATAGAGGAGCTCCCAGGGGCATCCTGTCTTGAATTCCTCTGTTATTGCCTGGAAGACTATGATAAATAGGAGGGGGCTGAGGACTGAATCTTGGTGGACCCCAACCTCTACTCAGAATTCTTCACTGTACTCGTTGCCAACCCTCACCTTACTGACGGCGTCCCTGTACATGGCTCACACAGCTCTCACTAACCATTCATCTATCCCTAGTTTCCTCATTGACCTCCAGATAAGGGATCGGGGGACCCTGTTAAAGACTTTCTCCATGTCAGCGAAAGCCAGGTACAGAGGTTTATCTTTGGCTAGGTATTTCTCCTGCAGCTGTCTTACCAGAAATATAGCATCAGTCGTGCTTTTCCCTGGCACGAACCCAAACTGCATCTCATCTAAACTGACTCTCTCTCTAATTAGTTGGGCTATGACCCTCTCCGTGACCATCATTACTTGATCCAACAACTTGATACCTCTGTAATTATTCATATCTAAAGCGTCACCTTTACCTTTGTAGCAGTTGACTTTAGTGCTGCTACACCAGTCATTGGATATGACTCTTTCGTGTATCACCTGGTTAACTATATAGGTGACTAGGCTATAGCTGACACTGCCAGATATTTTGAGCATCTCTGCAGTGATTCCTGATGGGCTGGGGGCTTTCTCTGTCTTCATATTCTTGATTGCTTTATCTACCAAGGTACTGTCAATTTGGATAGCTGGTCCCTCTGTTGTGTCAACATTCAGCAGACTCTTTCTCCCATTCATTCTCTTTATTGAGCAACCTTTCATAATGGCGTCTCCAAACCTCTCTCTTTGCAGCCTCGTTTAGTGCAAGTGAACCATCATCCATGCAGATACATTTCCCTCCTACGGCGTCACGATTCTCTCTCACACAGTCTTGCAACTCGAAATACTTCAAATCTTTGGTCCCCATGGTGGAGAACATTGGCAAATTTTTTCTCATCTGCTTCCCTTCTGGCTAAATAAACCTGTCTCCTAGCTTCCCTTCTGGCAGTCAGATACAATTCCCTACTATCTCTGTTCTTCCAAGCCTGTTTCTTTTGTCTAATAGCCCTGCCAACCACATTGTTCCACCACCACGTTACCTTGGGTTGAGAGGGGACTTTGCACCATCCACAAATCTGGTCAGTGGCTCTCAGCAGGTTGTCCCATAGAATCCTCCAGTTGTCTTCCACATTATGTGATGCTATATCCCGTTCTATTTCGGAGAAGGTTTTGAGTAATACATCTCTAAATCTTTGTCCATTTGCAGGATCTTTAAGCTTCCAGACCCTTCTCCTCCAAGTTGGTCTTCTTCTGGGCATCCATTTAGCCCTGATCCCGAAATCGTTAACTACTAATCTATGTTGAGGGGTTCATTCTTTGCCTGGGAAGGTTTTGGCATTTATAAGCAGCCCTCTTTCCCTTTTTCTGGCGAGGATGTAGTCAATTTGGCTAGTGTGTCTGCCAGAACAGTAGGTGACTAGGTAACAGGCGAGTTTCCTGAAGTTGGTATTGCAAACCATGAGATCGTTTGCATCACAGAACTCCAGCAGTCTGGTTCCCTCCTCATTATGGGAGCCAAAGCTATAACCTCCATGTACGCCAAGGCAGCCCCCTGCATGTTGTTCAACATGTCCATTGAAGTCACCAGCCACAAAGAGAAGGTCCCTGTCATTCGTCAACGAGGTAGTTTGCAATAGGGTGTCATAAAATCGGTTTTTCTGCCCATCCAGTAGCCCTGGTTGAGGGGAATAGGCCGAGATAATGATAGCTAACCTATGGTGAAGCACTAATCAAATCTAAATACTCTGACTACCTCGATTACCTTATCAACCCATTTCTCTGCAAGAAGTATACCCATGCCCAGGCCCCGTCAGTGTTCTCTACCCAGAAAATCTTGTACCTGTGTTCTTTGCCTGTGAGGAACCTAGCGGAACCTCCTCTCCACCTTACTTCTTGGACGCAGCACAAATCTACACGTCTCCGTTCAAGCATCTCAATAATCTCACCAGACCTACCTTTCAGTGTGCTGGCGTTGAGTGTGCCAACTCTGAGGGTGTGGGAGGTGTGGGCCTGTGAGACCCTAGGATGAGGGACAGCAGTATCATGTACCTGAAAAGAAAGCTTGCATTTGGCAGAATTCATAAACAAGCAATAGCCTACAACCTGCAAACACTACACCATTTATATGCGCTATATGATTGATAAACCCTAGGTAGGGGTGGGAATGGCGTTAGGCGCTTAGAAGTGTTCACGGGAGACAACCAAGAATGACAGAGGATAGGAACTTCCGGTAAAGGTGGAGGGGGTGGGCGTACCGCGAGCCAGCAAGTTTAGACGAGAGCATCTTCTGCACTTGTATACTATGGTTACACAAATTTAGAGAGAATGAATTAACGAAATGATAAACTTGAATAAAATAAATAAAATGTGACGATTAACGGATATGCATGACCTTAAGACAAACAAGGAAGACGGAAGCTGTCGGAACTATGTTTACATGGTAAAGAAATAGATAGATAATAAAGAACGAATAGGGGGTGGGGTGGACATTGGAATAAGACACTGAGGGGAAAATAGCTGTAACTTTTTTATTTTTTAATTTTGACGATTTTCGTTTTCGATAATGTGTTCTATATGTCACGGTCATGCGATTCCCCCTAAAAAAAATTTTGGACCCCCCTCCCCCCACACGGGGGTGGGTTTTTTTTTTTTTTTTTGGCGATTTTCATTTTTGACATTGTGTTCTACATGTTGGTACTACTAAAGCAGCACGGTCCCGAGCGCGCGGTCGCGCATCCGCGCTAGCTAGTCGTGAGTGGGCGATCCTAGCCCTGACCTTGTCCCTAATCCTAACCCTGTCCCTAACCCTAACCCTATCCCTAACCCGCGTGTGCAAATGAATACGTGTTTAGGGTTAGGGTTGGGGTTGGGATCGACCACTCACGACTGGCTGGCGCGGACGCGCGGCTGCGCGTTCGGGACCGTGCTGCTTTAGTAGTACCCTACATGTTCAGGTCGTACGAATAGCCTTCTCGCAACTTAGATGTGAAAATGAACGGCTTACATTTATATTGAAACAGAAAAAGGATCATATGTGGAGTCCCCACCACGAAACTTGATATGCTAGAAATAACAGCTAAACGCGGACAATCCAAATCTTGCATTGGTCCAGATGGACTATAAGTAAATAAATATGAAGGAGAAAATGCGCTTTGGCAAACGGGGTTAGGGTTAGGTTTTGAGTTAGGGTTCGGGTAAACCTAACCCTAACCCTGACCCTAACCTTAACCCTAAACTTGACCCTAATCCTAACCAGATTTGGCTGTTATTTCTAGCATGTAAATAGCCTTCTTGGTGAGGGTGGGGGAATTGAAATTTTTCAAACAATTTTTTTTCAGAATCGGAATCTCCATAGCCTAAAACGTGGGATTCCGTAAAAAAATAAATAAATAAGGGGGGGAAAGGTTCAGATTACATATAGTCCATCTGGACCAATGCAAGATTTGGATTGTCTGCGTTTAGCTGTTATTTTTTTAGGGGGAATCGCACGACCGTGACATATAGAACACATTATCGAAAACGAAAATCGCCAAAATTAAAAAATAAAAAAGTTACAGCCATTTTCCCTCAGTGTCTAATTCCAATGTCCACCGGGGGTGGTTTATGATCTATGCAGAAACAGGAGTACATGAACGAAGTTGAAAAGAAAATTTCTTATCTGAGCATCTTCTGAAATTCGTATTCTATCAGCAGAGAAATTGAAAATCGAGTAAGGGAAACAGAGCATGCACTGGTTTATAGAGAGTCAGGGTTAGGGGGGGAGTTGGCGAATCAGGTGGTAAATCGAAGAGAGAGAGAGAGAGAGAGAGAGAGAGAGAGAGTGAGGCTGAGAGAGAGGGGTCAGAGTTACGTGGTCAGGCAGTAAATACAACACGAGGAAGAAGAATATTCTTTGGGATTTTGGGTAACATAATTTAATGAAACAGCAAATGCATATATATATATATATATATATATATATATACCAGAACTGGAGGAGAAGTTTCAGGTGTGGAAGCAAGGACTAGAATCGAAGGGCCTTAGAGTCGACCTAGCTAAAACCAAAGTCCTAATAAGTAGGAATGTAGAAAAAACACAAACCACTTCAGGTAGATGGCCCCGCTCGATCTGTAAAAAGGCGTAGGTAGAAACTCTATAAGATGCACCCAGTGCAAACTATGGACACATAAGAGGTGCAGCAATATCAAATGAAGGTTAACTAGGAAGTTAGTTTTTGTATGTAGCAGATGTTCAGGAGCAATAAACACTGTAAATGTGCAGAAAACATTCTGCCACATTCCGGGGAGAAAAAATAGACGTAGTTGATAGCTTCCACTATCTAGGTGACCAAGTTAGTAGTGGGGGAGGATGCGCTGAAAGTGTAGCTGCTAGAAGAAGAATAGCCTGGGCAAAGTTCAGAGATCTCTTACCTCTGCTGGTGACAAAGGGCCTCTCACTCAGAGTAAAAGGCAGACTGTATGACGCATGTGCACGAACAGCCATGCTTCATGGCAGTGAAACATGGGCTGTGACTGCTGAGGACATGCGTAAGCTCGCAATGAATGAAGCCAGTATGCTCCGATGGATGTGTAATGTCAGTGTACATACTAGACAGAGTGTAAGTACCTTGGGAGAAAAGTTGAACTTACGAAGCTTCAGTTGTGGTGTGCAAGAGAGATGATTTCACTGGTATGGTCCGGCAATGTCCATAACTATGATTTACGAGTGGGTGCTATTGACATGGTACTGGTAGCAACCATGATTCATGGGTGTCATTTGCATGGTACAGGCAATGGCCATGACTCATGGGTGCCATGCCATTTACATGGCACCACCAATGACCACAATTTTCGGGTGCCAATTTATATGGCATCAGTATCATCCATATACCAACTACATGTACCTGACCTTTTGACAAGACTTGTGTTTGTCCTACTGGACAAATATGATGCAATAAATAATAATCTGATGGGAGGATGAAGTTAATTACATTGACACCCAGCACTCAACTGTTACACATTTTATCAGCCTGAAATGAAAGACAAAGTTAACCTTGGCTGTATTTGTATCCAGAACATAAAAAGCCGGAAGAAATACTGCTAAACAACTTGCCTGATGTGCTAATGATTTTGCCAGCTCACTGCCTTAATAATGATTATAATAACCGTTATTATAATTTTTGTGAAATCTGTCCATCTGTAACATAACTTTCAGTTTGATTAGTAACTCGACACTCTCTCTCTCTTCCTCTGCATATATGTAGGCAGACACAACATACATTTCTCAACACTATTGTTAAAGATATTAGAACAAAAATATGAATCTCTATTTTGTCTCTCTGTATGCATGACACATCTCGATACATGTTCACACAGGTACACATATATGTATATGACAACAGCATTATCTGTCTGGCAATAATGTATGTATGTGAAGGCGGCGAACTGGCAGAAACGTTAGCACGCCGGGCGAAATGCTTAGCGGTATTTCGTCTGTCTTTACGTTCTCAGTTCAAATTCCACTGAGGTCGACTTTGCCCGTTATCCTTTCGGGATCAATAAATTAAGCACCAGTTGTGTACTGGGATCAATCAAATCGACTGCCCCCCCCCCACTAAAAATTTTGGGTCTTGTACCTAGAGTAGAAAAGAATAATGTATGTATGTGTGGTAAGTACACAGACATGCATTTCCCAATAGGATCATTTAAGACATTTAGTTAACTTATAAAGATACAGCTATTGAAAAAAAATAAATAAATAAAAGAAATTTCTTAGTTTCAAAAGTGTTAGCTTCATAATGTAAGTAAATGCTTCTAATGAGAAATTTCATTGTATTTATCTGTGTATATTACATTACTACATACCAAAAAAGACAGACATAATACTGTTGTCATATTCATAAGAATGTACCTGTTTGTATATGCTTGTCATTATACAACAAAAGATGGAGAGAGATAGAGAGAGATAGAGAGATGTTCCTCAATGTAATGGCATTGTGCTTTATGAAAATAAACGAGGTTAAAAACTTATAAGAACATTTTCAACTAAATATTTTTTTCTATTCAGTATTGTTTTACCTTCTTTTAGTTAATTCTTTCATGCATGAAACAGACTATTACTTATTGCAGGTATACAACAATGGGTCATGTACTAATAATAATTTTTTCTAATTATAAGCATAAGGAAATTTTTAAGGTGGGGGTGGCTAGTCAAATCATCGGTTCCAGTGTTTAAAGGCTACTTACTTCATTGATTCCAAAAGAATGAAAGGCAAAGTCAACCTTGGTGGAATTTGAACTCAGGCAGTACAGATGGACAAAATGCCACGAAGCATTTTGTCTGGCATGCTAATGATTCTCCCAGCTTGCTGCTTTAATAATAATAATGGTTTCAAATTTTGGCACAAGGCCAGCAAGTTTGGGCGTGGGGGTAAGTGGATTACATTGACCCCCCTAGTACTCAACTGGTACTTATTTTACTGACCCATCTCCCCCCTCCAAGAGGATGAAAGGTAAAGTTGGCCATGGCAGAATTTCAACTCAGAATGTAAAGATGGATGAAATGCTGCTAAGCATTTGTCCAGTATGTTAACACTTCTGCCCACTTGCTGCTTCGATGATAATGATGGATTCAAATTTTGGTGCTTGGCCAGCAATTTCGTGGGGAAGAAGTTAAATCGATTGCATCAAACCCAGTGCTCGATTGCACCATATATATATATTACACCATATACATATATATTACACCATATATATATATTTCTACTAATAGGCACAAGGAAATTTTAAGAAGGGGAGCTAGTTGATTCAGCAATCCCAGTGCTCAGCGGGTATTTATTTCATTGACGCAAAAGGATAAAAGGTAAAGTCAACCTCAGCAGAATTTGAACCTAGAATGTAAAGATGGACAAAACGCTAAGTATTTCATCTGTTGTGCTAACAACTCTGCCAGCTCACCACATTAATAATAAAGGATTCAAATTTTGGCACAAGATTGGAGGAGGGGGCTAGTTGATTATATCAATCCCAATGCTTAAGTGATATTTATTGACCCCATCCCCCCCAAAGGATGATAGACAAAGTTGACTTTGGTGAAATTTGAACTCAGAATGTAAAATCAAACAAAATGCTGCTAAGCATTTTGCCTGGCATGTTAACAATTCTGCTAGCTGGCTGCATTAATAATTTTTTCTACTATAGGCATAAGGCCTGAAATGTTGGGGTAGGGATAAGTCGATTACATCAACCCCAGTGTTCAACAGGCACTTATTTTATCGACCCTGAAAGGATAAAAGGTAAAGTTGACCCTAGTGGTATTTGAACTCAGAACATAAAAATGGATGAAATGCTGCTAGGCATATTTCCCAGGGTGCTAACGATTCTGACAGCTCACTGTCTTAAATGATAATAATCCTTTCTACTAAAGGCACAAGGCCTGAAATTTTTGGGGAGAGGACTAGTTGATTACATCGACCCAAGTGTTTCACCGGTACTTAATTTTATCAAACCCAATTATAAACACAAGATGGTTTCTCATCTTAACTGAATGGAAGTGTTATCATGTACATTGTTTTGTTTTGGTATAAAAGATGGACTATAGCATATATTCTGCTCAGTACCACAGATTTACTTGTCAGTTGTTTGACTTTCACCAGTTGAGCATGTCCCTTGGTGGCTGACGATATGTGCATCTCTGATCACGAGCAGAAGTAGTGGGGGAGTATCAGTCATGTGCTGAGAGGAATTCTTTGAGGCTTGGATAATTCACCTCTGGAAACATGGGTGTTTCGTTCAACATCCTTATTCAGGGACCTTTGGAATGGGATGGGCTACTCGACCTGAAGAAAATTCTAACTGGACCCCCACCTGCAAGGTCATGTGCTGTTTATCTTGATATGAGATCACCATGTTACGTACATATGGTTGTGATGCATGTACCCTTATCAGACAGGTAGTCATGATGGGTATACTGGGCTTCGTATATTTTACCCCAGTGTAACTTTGATGGCATGCACTGCTCTCTCACTCAATAACATAATAATAATGATAATAAAGACTTATACAAAAAGCTTATTTTTATTTAAAAAATATAAGATAATTTCGCAATAAAATAGAGTTTACAAAACAATCGTTGTTACTGAAAATAGTCATCTGAAAATCCATAAGAAAAAAAAAAGGTACTCGTATATTTGTGGGTATATTAATCAATGCATACAATATTATATAATTCCATTACAGCTGATCTTACCAATTTGTCTCGCATCGGATATTATTAGATAACAGGGTGGCTATCTAATATACGTGCTCTTTAGGTGGGGGGGGGGGGGATGACACACACACACACACACACATATATGAAATAGGTACTATAGCTTCTAAGAATATAAAGTTTATGAATATATATGTATTTAAGGTTGTATATCAAAATTATTTTCTTATTAAATTATAAACAAATAAAAACATGTTCTTTTTTAAAAAAAGAGAAATTTAATATAAAAATAATCTGAAGTTAGGAAACGTTCTCTGAACAGTGATAGAAAAATAAAGTTTAAGGAGCAATATCGGTCTATAAAATCATGGGCAAGCAGTAATAAACTGTTTTTATATTCTCGTAACGAAATATATTACAAATGTCAACGGAATTCTGTTTCCCCACCAAATAACGAGAATAATGCCCGATTACATCTGAAACACGATTTGTTTTAAATTTAAAAAAAAGAGTAGGTTGTATAATTAGTTATTTTAAAAAAGTAAAAAAAACGTAAAGAAACATTTTTTTTCAACAAACAGCCGTGCCCTGCACAGACTCACAGTTAAGATTTAAATATACTGGCAAGCTTTCACAAAATTCAATTTATATATCCTTTGGCAACTTATAATTGTCAAGAGTGTACATTTTAGCATTTGTAATCCAGTGGTTTTCCTTCGTTAGTTGTAACTTTTCTTTAAGACAGATGACATTAAAACTCCCATTTATTAAAACAATAAACAATTAGTTTCTTATGTAGGGAGGCTTAAAGCAAACCAGTGTTCAGTGAAGTGTCAGCTATGAATTAAGGGACCAGTTGTATGGCAGATACACTATAGTTACTTTACCTTCATCAATTACTTTCCTCAAGTTAGATTTTTTCTCTCCTTTCTTCAACACACAGAAAATCCATTCAAGTAACCCCTTATCGGTATTGTGAAAATCTTTCCTGTACCACTTAAATATCAGAGACAACTTCACCTGTTTCTTTTCAGCATCAACAACAAGATTTTCGTCACTTTCTAAAAATAGTTCTGCAGCTTGTTGAAGTTGAACATGAACTTCTTCAGCCGAATAAATGGAAATAGGAGGACAGCCGCTAGCTCCACACACAAGTGCAAAATGAATGTAAGGGTTTACTTCGGGCATAGCTACCCGCAGGCGAGGATCAGTCTTTTGGAAAGGTTTCGTTATCATACCTATTCCAGTTTCATTGGCTCTAAGCACACCGTTTTCTATTTCCCGAAGAGAGTATGAATAACCACCGATCATGTAACGGGTCTTATTGAAGAAATTGTATCGTGTCACAATGTTAGTTGGGGGTCCAAAACGAATAATCCCGTGAATCACTAGGGCATTGTATATGTTGATAAAAAAGGCAAGTTTCTGATCATCACTTTCATATCCGAACTGTACACGCTGTAGTTGAAGAGTTAATTTCTCATATTGTTTGAATTCGTTGCTGTCTTCAATACTTTTGTAATCGACAACTTTGCCGTTCGCAGAGAGGTAAGAGTCATATATAGCAGATATTTGGAAACGTAATCTTTTCCCTAGCTTGTCTAGAGTCGTTGGTTTACAAAATGAAATGGGTTTCGCGTTCAATGCCGAGCTGGATAGATCTTCGAGTAGCATATAATATGTATCGTCACGGTTAAGCCATCCTGCATTGGAGACTTCACGACAAAAGTGGTGACTTAGTAAGGCTTTACACAATCTCACAGCTTCCTGATAGTCAGTATTTTTCGTTTTTGTTACCCAGTCGACAAAATCTTTCTCACTAAACAGTTTTTTAAACTTACATAGACCACTCCAACGATACGCGATGATGCCACTTTTTTTCAAGTCATTCACCAAATCGACATATTCATCCGTCTCGCAGTTGATTTCACACGAAAAAAAATTATCCAAATCAGTTTCTGGGCACGGAATCTTGAGCGCTGCTTCTGATAAAGGATTGTTTTTGACAAGTTCAATTAGTTCTGCAAGGCGGTTATCATCTGACATAAGCGCTTTCAGGTCATTGTAGTTGCCGATATGCACATCGTTGAAAAATATTTGCGGGACACTTTTCTTTTTAAGATTAGCAAGCATCCAGTCTTTACACTGGGTGTGAATGTCCACGTTGACAGTGATGTGAGGTAGTTGAAACTTTTCCAAAAGTCGTTTGGCTTGAATGCAATGTACACATCCATTGATGCTATATACTAGTATGCGGCCTTTCAGCTCTGTCACCACCATCTTAGCAGACTAACTCAACAAGCAGAGCTCAGCTGCTTTGTGAAGGGGAGATCACTCCGTTTGACTATAGCCAAAGTGGAAGTTGACACTGTCCATACAAAGGTGTGTCGCTGTTTACGTTTACAATATGGCAGCCACTAGTTCGGTGAGTAATTACTCCAATCATGTCCCTGGGTCTAATTTACTTAATAGACCCGCCTCTTCTTATTTCTGGACATCTGTTATTTATGGTTGATATTGTCACACTTATTACATCCAGTTTAAAGTGACTACTATCAGACTGTATTTCATTTTTTCATTTGTGTCATCCTTTTTTTTTGCGTGCGCGTATATATATATATATATATGTGTGTGTGTATATATATATATATATATATATATATATATATATATATATATATATATATATATATAGAGAGAGAGAGAGAGAGAGAGAGAGAGAGAGAGTGAATGAGAAGAATAGGGTTTTGTCATGTTCTTCACTGGACCCCTATCTACTATGTTTATCTGTATTGTCTGAATTTTTCCAAAGTTCATGCCGCGTGTCAGTTCGGTGTTGATTACATTAATATTTTGAGTAAAGGCATGAACGTCACACTGCCTCTATAATACTGAGACCGTGTGTTTTCGTAAGAAATCCTTCTAATAATTTTATATTATAGATTTGCTTTTCCTTTAACATAAACACTTTTTCCTTGTTTCTTTTCTTCCACCAAATCTTATCAGTTTATTGATTTTTTTTTTTCAACATTTCTAGCGTAAAATATTTAAAAAATCGAACATTGATCTTTGTTCGAATAATAACGTGGATAACTATTTGTAACCTTTCTCAGTGTTATATTTGTAACATTGGTTTCTTAAAAATTGGTAATAGGCCATAAGATTGTTAGGAAAGGGAAGGAAGAAGTACAGTCACTTGTCATCAACCCTCATACTTGAATGATATTTATTCCACGACTCCAGGCGTACTGTGGGGGAGGTTAAAAGACAAAGTCTACAGGATTTCAACTCAAGATTGTAATGAACGTAAGTGATACTGCCATACCGTTTTGCCACTTCACCAGTACACATAAACATACACACGTGTGTAGAATAGTATACGTGTTCCTGAAATAAAGCTACTAGTTATGTAGAAACACATTATTGTAATATAACAATTATTATCTTAACATTTTTCTATTGAATTTGCCTTGTCTGATAAAGAAATAAAACAATTAAGTTAGTTTTAATTTAAATTATAACATTTAAACACAAAGAAACAAGAAAACAGAGAGATAAGAAAGAAAAGAAAAAGTAAAAGGTGGAGAAAAGCAGTAGAAGACGGAGGGGGAGGGGACTATGGACCACACACTCCACAACAAATGGTGTACTCAATCGTGCCCTGCAGTAATGACTACAATGGTGTTGCCATGGAGAATGGCCAGTGACACTCACTGCAGCTGCCATTTCACCTTGTGGGGTTCATTTCTTTGACAGGCTGCTACTATCTCTACTTTGCAAAGTAAATTGGTGGAACAGGGTCCAAGAACACCTGATGTCTTGATGGCAACTGACATAAACTGATAGTGGTCAGTCAGATATATATATTGACACACATACAGTAGAACCTTGGTTTATGAATGACCCTCATCACAAACAAATTGGTTTAGGAACAATTTTTTTTAACATAAAACGTTTTGGGTGACAAATGGTGTCTTGAGTAATGAACATACAAACAGGCAACAATAGTTGATGACAAGCAGAGACTATCAGTGGGAGAGCATCAGTTACAGTCTAACTTTCACTCAGTGCACATCCTCACTTGAATTTGCTGGGCCTTCTCTTGAATTTCCCATGAATAATTTGTGTGAATAATTTGGATGTATGCATGGATGTGAATATGAATCATAGTTTTTTATATTTTAGCAAATAGATATCATAATAATGTAGAGCTATCACACTGAAAATATTATCCCCTAGAAAAAGGAATGCTAAAGCAAATTAGCTTTATGTGGAGTAGTTCTAGGTGGAGTATTACTGTGTATGTATAATGTTTGCTAGTTGTATTTGAAAGCTCAGCAATTAACAAAATGCAAAAGCTTACTGAGCAGTAGTACTATTTTGTCTACTGTATTTTCCTGAGACCAACACACTCTGTCACTAATGCAACAAAAAGCTGTTGAACTGCCAGCTGTACCAGCTATGATCTATAATGAGCATTTCTTGGTGAGAACACATCTCCAATTTAGATGTCCTGAAGCCTAGAAATAGTATTGAATCTATCTTGCTGGGATTGCAGATGCATTGGGTGGGACATGTAATCTGTATGGAGGATACAGAAACCCCAAGGTTGTGCTCTCTGATGAGCCAAAATGTGGGAAATGTCAAAGAGGGTACCAGGATTCCGTTATAAAGATGTCATCAGATGACATTTCAATGAAGCAGGTGGCTTGATAATGGTTGTATGGTGGGGAAGACAGTGACTTACTACAAAAGAAGTTGCAGGGTTGAACTGGATGCAACAAGAAGAAGGTTAAAGAAAAAAAAAAAGATAGAGGAAAATTCTCAATAAGTATTATAGAGTAACTGTTTAATATACTACTACTACTGCTGCTACCATCACCACTACTACTACTAATAATGTTTCTTTTATTAACCACTAAGGGTTCACAAAAACATTGGGGGTGTATAAAAACAAAGTATTGTGTAAAAAGAACTACAGTAACAATAAATTTCAACAATGAATAATTCTTCAAAAGAGAGCAACTTCTGAGGGCTACTCATAGAAACCTTACAAAAATATGGTCACTTTGACCTCTATGACAAGTGTCGTCTCCCTGTTGTCTTCTCTCAATCTACAGGCACACACTCAGAGTAGGCTCATTCTCACCCACTTTTCAACAAATTTGTTGGAAGGCAGCACTTTCCTCCCTACTCTCACTTACCTTTTCAGGTGAAACTTAAAAAAGGATGATGAGGCCAAAGAGGAAAGTTCTGTCTTCAACCCTTTTGATCTGGTCCATCATACAATCTTTTTTGCTCCAGCCAACAGACAGATAAATACTGCCTCCCCTTCCCAGCCAAAGAAAGAGAGCATGACAATTTTCACAATGGACTCAGTTGATAGCCAGATCTGTCCTACACATGATAGCAAGTGTTTGGTATAACTCCACAAGTCAGCAATACTTGGACACTGGATTAGTGTATGCAGAACAGTTTTGTTGCTCTGCACGCATCTTGGGCAGGCTCAGCTGACAGTACCTCCATGCCTATAGAGTTTATCTTGAATTGGCAATGACCCGTCTCCCTGTTAACACTGCCAGACCAGGAATTTCTGGAAGTTATCCATGGGCCCTGGCCTGAAAGTTCTCCAGAACAGACCAGCCAGTTGATTCTTGTCAATCCTCAGTTTCTCCAGAACATTGTTGCTCTTGCCTGTCACTACTCCTCTATAGAACACCATTATGAACCTTCCATTGACCATGCCTGATAATAATGATAATGGTAACAACAACAATAGTATATCACACAAACACCAAACCTCTTTGTGATCATTCAACTTGTAGATATGTCAACCAAATTCCTCAAAACACATTCCACTATCTTAAGGAAATGAAGGGTACATTGATCACTGTAGTCCTAAATATATAAAAGAATGGGCTGGTGTTGGCTATAATGTGTTACAACCAGCTCAGTAAAGGCTGTCCTTAGGTTAAACAACAATATATAGCTATACACATGATATTTAAATGTTTATATATATGTATATAATGCTTATGATTGATTATATATTTGTATATATTATATGTGTGTTTTTCCAAAATGGCACAAGTGGGCTGGCTTCTCTGATGGACAGATTGTTTTTACAGCTGAAATGAGATAGGACCAGGTTTTTTTCCCTCGATCAGGCTGATTGAACAAAGCAGGGTTTTGTTCTTTGCTTCAAGTTACATTACAAAGAGAGTTTTCAGATTTAAATATCATTATTATGCACACACACGCACGCACACACACACACACGCACACACACACGCACGCACACACACACACACGCACACACACACGCACAAATCAATATTATTTATATATATATAATATCCCTTACTATATATATATACATACACATGTATCATAATCATCATTTAATACCTGTTTTCCATTTTGGCAGGATTTGGTTAGCAAATGGGCTTCATTGAGCTCCATTATCAGCTTTGACATGGTTTCTACAGCTGGATGCCCTTCTTAATTTCAACCATTTTACAGTGTGTACTGGGTGCCTTTTTCATGCTACCAGCATTAGTGAGGTTGTCAAGTAATTTGCATGACATGAAAAATGTCTCTTTGACTAAGGCGTGTGAGTATATGACAAAAGGCAATGGTTTTATGTCAGGTGTCAAGAGGCTAAGGTATGATAGAAGGACATGCACAGGTGCCTCACTATAAAGATGATACATGGCTAACCTGCATTATATAAGGTGGGTGGGAGTAGCTGCAAAGAAGATAAATAGCATAGTGATGGGGTGCCAGAGTGTACCTACAAGATACAAGAAAGTGGAAATGAGGGTGGGTAGTTTTCTAAGAGTGTGAGGGAAGAGTGACAAATGGTTAAAGATGGGGGTAGAGATGAATGTAGTGAATGATGAACAAGAGTGGAGGTGCAGATGATGGGAAATACCTGCATAGGGAGGGAGGGAATAAGGTGAAAGAGATAGAAATGGCTCAGGAAGGAGGATAGATCAGGAAGTAGGGGTGTGTGTGAAAGGCGTAGGAGTGGTGGAGAGGGAGATATCGGAGTAGTAGGGAGGAAGGTGTAGGAGTGATGGGGAAGGAGGTAAAGGAATGGTGTGTGTGTGTGTGTGTATTTCTGTATGTATTTGTGTGTGCGCATGTATGAATGTGTGGGCGTACATATGTATATATGTTTGGGAAAGAGTTGTGAGGTTCAGTAATGTGTTTTAACTACTCTGCTTCATTATGCTACAGAAGTCACTACCAATAGATCAATTAATACTATTTATGGTGGGTCTAAGGCGACAAGCTGGCAGATTAGATAACGCGTCTGACAAAAAATGCTTGGAGGTGCAATGGCCCAGTGGTTAGGGCAATGGACTTGCGGTCATGGGATCACGGTTTTGATTCCCAGACTGGGCGTTGTGAGTGTTTATTGAGTGAAAACACCTAAAGCTCCACGAGGCTCTGGCAGGGGATGGCGGCGAACCCTGCTGTACTCTTTCACCACAACTTTCTCTCACTCTTCCTGTTTCTGTTGTGTCTGTAATTCAAAGGGTCAGCCTTGTCACACTGTGTCACGCTGAATATCCCCGAGAACTACGTTAAGGGTACACGTGTCTGTGGAGTGCTCAGCCACTTGCACGTTGATTTCACGAGCAGGCTGTTCCGTTGATCGGATCAACTGAAACCCTCAACGTCGTAAGCGATGGAGTGCCAGCAACAATGGTGGGTCTAATATTTTGAAGCATTGAGAGACTGTAACCTGAATATATCTGTTGTGAGAAATAACAGTAGGGATTTATAAGTGACCAATTTTTAAACTAGCTACCATGTTTGTTAATTAAACAATGATATCAATAAAAACAGGCATATGTACTTGTGCGCGCGCGCACACACACACTCACACTACACTTCAGGTATTTGGAAAGGATCAAATGTTGGCGTTATTGTTTGATTAAGAAGTATCTTCTGTTATTGATTCAGCTTAGTCAATATCTTGTGATCATTGTGCATTAAACTTGATATGTGTTTGATCATGTGGTATATGATATCACACAGACAGAACCAGCTGGTAATGTACATTCAAACATGGAACATCAGGATAAAAAAATAAATCTAAATTGCGTCTTAAGATTTAGTGTTAAAATCTGTAGAGGCCCTGGGTACAGCCTCTTTCTCTGAACAAAATTACAAACCCACTCCCAGGCATGGCTGTGTGGTAAGAAGCTTGCTTCTCAACCACACAGTTCCTGGCTCAGTTCCACTGTGTAGCCCCCTGGGCAAGTGTCTTCTTCTATAGCCTCAGGCCAACCAAAGCCTTGTGAGTGGATTTGGTAGACGGAAACTGAAAGAAGCCCATTGTATATATATGTATATGTCTGTGTGTCTGTGTTTGTCCCCCTTCCACCAATGCTTGACAACCGACGTTGGTGTGCTTATGTCCCCATAACTTAGTGGTTTGGCAAAAGAGACTGATAGAATAAGTAATAGGTTTACAAAGAATAAGTCCTGAGGTCGAGTAGTTCGACTATAGGCGGCGCTCCAGCATGGCTGCAGTCAAATGACTGAAACAAGTAAAAGAATAAAAGACTACTGTACAAAAAACATTTTGAAAAATTATAGTTTCAGTAGCACACTCAGAAAAACTGTTAAAACAA
>NC_142929.1:112036537-112044037 GCF_046866305.1 Octopus bimaculoides
TACTTATTTTATCAACCCCGAAATTGGAATAAATAAAGGGTTTTAGAATATAGCATATTTACCAAGTAACTTTTTGAAAATAAATTTAGATCAATTTTAAAAATCAAATTCATTGTTCTGCATTTTTGTAGATACCAGATGTGTGCCAATGTATTCCTTGCATTCATGAGACGGGTATTTCTAAAGATGCACCTTCATACTTTAAGCAATTGCTGACCGATAAATTTCAATGAAAGAATGGATACTCTTGACACGACTTTCTCGAAGAGTTTGCGTTAACTTTACCCTAATGCTGATATAGAACAGTACCATGGTCAACTCATATCCATCTTCCATTGTTACCATTTTCCTGATATCAAAAGCATTAATGAAAAAAAGAACGGTATGCTACAACTGTATAGGGAGCACTATAATTGTAAAGTGACGAATTGTATATATATATATTCAACTCGTTTGATTATTTTATTTTTGTTTATATATATATATATATATATATATATATATATATATAGTATAACTAGCAATTCAATTACAGTTATGTAAACTAATGTGCTTCAATCTAAATATATTTTACTGAGTAATTTTATTTTTATTTTAGCTAGATCCTAAGTTGTGGTAAGTTTATTGATGTGGTTGATATTCTACATGTTACAAGCTATAGTCCAAGCCGAATGATCTTTATTTCAAATCTCAGTAGAGTCTACTTAGATCATATGTTATTAAATTTTATAACACGATATAACCAAAATAACCGGAAGAACACAACGAAAAGATATAGAAATATATTTATAATTATTCGTATAAATTTCTAATGATGATGAAATTCATATATGTTTGAAGAATGTATGTATAGATGAATGGATTGGAAAATAAAAGAATATATCATCATTATCATTAATGTTGTGTGAGTATAAATTGACAGTTTTCATCAGGTATTTCTTCCTCAATTTGTAGAAAAGTGATTGGTTATTGATTTGTTGTTGATGATCCTGTCGGCTAAACAAGCAATCATTTCACTAATAACATTAATTGAAAAATTCAAATCAATAATGCCACTCAACAGAACTACCTTAAAATGTTCAATCCATCTCTCATTAAAGAAAAACAGATTGCAGTTAAAATATAAGATAAGGGAAAACAAAAGAGATGTCAGTTTACCATTTAGAATTTTTATGAAAAAATAAAAAAAACATCTTTATTAAAGTCCTTGCTTTTCGATACTTATTTTTGATAAGATTTTAGCTGAATTAGAAGTGTTCAAAACAGCAGAAATGTTTTTAAGTTTACGTGATAATAATTACCGAGGAAGAAGAAGATTGATATGAGAAACTTACCTGAAGAAATCATCTTTACAAAATACTTCATCATTTTTTGAAAAACACTTGTCTGTAAGTTGTGCGCGGCAATCAGTACATTTCAAACATTTCGAATGCCATGACCGGTCGAGTACTTTTAAAATAAATCTATCAAGAATCTGTTCACTGCAGCCTGCACATTTTGGGATTGCTAAGAGAAAGAAAAATTATAAGGAATTGATCAGTAAAAGAAATACAAAACGACGAAGAAAAAAACAAACAAAACAAAAACAAAAACAAAAAACATACTATCAAAAAGCAACAAAAAGCAAAACAAATATATAAAAAAAAAAGAAATAAGCAACAGCAACAATAAGCACACGGTTTTTAGAATATCAAACGTAATTATAAAAACGAAAATAGAGGAATTCGAAGTACCAAATGTTTTAGCATATAAGGTGAAAGGGCAGGGATCATAGTAATTAATATAATGGGAATATAAGGATGAAAAGTGATTAGTTGCAGCAGTTACAGGAGGGTGAAATCTAAATCTTCTGAGAAGACAAATCCATTATCGTAATGGTAGAAGCAACAAGATGAAGCAATGACTTGATAAAGAAAAGCCATAAACGTGAGTGCCAATCAAGCAGACGTTTTTCTTTCAAATGCGCTGTAGAATATTGGTGACGAAGCATTTGATATATTAAGAGAACATTCATAAAGCAACCGAGTTCTTTGGTGGGGAAAGTTAAGACATGTATGAGAAGAGTAAGAGCGAATGAATTCGGTGAAGAAATGTGATATACGCGTTGTTATAAGTGGCGTATGTACAGGAAATCTTGTGTAAAGACTCGAGGAATAAAATGTCAGGTCCATTTACTGAATGTCCAATGTTCTGTAAATTATGACTTCTAGCATGGGTACAATTTTACAAATTTTCGGAGCGGAGGCAATCAGAATCATTTGTCCCCGAAAGGTTGAAAGAAAAAAAAAAAAATCAATCTGCGCAGAATTCGAACTCAAAACTGTCCTCATATAAATAATAATAATAATAATAATAATAATAATAATAATAATAATAATAATAATAATAATAATAATGATAATAATGATAATAATAATAATAATAATAAAAATAAATAATAATTCCAGGACATAACTAGTACTAATTTTATCGACCCCAAAAGAATGAAAGGCAAAGTCGACCTTGGTAGAAATTGAGCTAAAAACGTAAAGACGAACACAATGCTGCTATGTATTTCGTCCAACGCGCTAGCGATTCTTCGATACTGTAGGTACAAGGCTAGTCGAAGCGAAGGGGGCTAATCGATTACCTCGGCTTAACTGGTACTTATTTTATCGACCCTAAGGCGAAAATCAACCTTGATAGAATTTGAATTTAGTAGTTAAAGAACCGAAACAAACTACAAGATGTTTTGCTCGACACTTTTTAAAACTGCGTAGATGGCATGGTAGAAAGGCAGAGCGTCTGACAAAATTTACAGTATTTAGTTTTACTGATTTACACAGGACTTGACGTAGCACATTTGTAATTACCAGCTATACACTGGCTAAATTCCCATGACTACCTTTTATATATGTAGCTTTACGCTAATGTAGAAAATCAAGGCTGCAATAATAATCTTCAAATTTATTTATTAAAATATTTTCTTCATAATCCATTCTAACACGTGTTTCTGTTGGATAAGGGTTCTTGTGTCCTCTGATATAGCACAAATGTGCATTTAGTTGATTTATATTAAATCAATTGCAACACATTCAAATTTAAAGGTTGACAATCCTATGCTGCTTTATGTGAGATATTACTCATATAGGTCGATGAAGCGAACTGAAGATTCAAGTATTAGCCAAAAGTTCTTAAAATGTACTTTTGGGGAGGGAACAGGAAATATCAGCGTAGAGGACATTGGAGTGGTGAAAATTGATACATTCGTAGTTCTGGTATCTTTTAAACTTGGAATGAACACTTTACACATGATGAGAATAAACTCGTGTGTATTTCACTAGGTAAATTTATGTGTCCTTCTAGCTAAGTGAGCTCAAATGAAAATGACTTATTTGGAAAATATTTAATAAGTAACTTTTCTGTATGAATGTACACACTTTATCTCTAATAAATTTCCTCAGTTTAATAACTTGTATTTAGATCCCATTTCCGATTCCTGTTCGTATATGGTGACACACTACCAATAATTGACCATTTAATGTCGTATTTAGTGTCCCTTTCGTTCATTTTCTCTGCTTTTGAAAGAAGAAAGATGGTTACATAATCTTTATTTAAAATCTGTAGAAAATGAACCTATGTAAAGGGAACATAAGTTAACCTAGTCCAATACTTATAAATTTAACTAATATAAATTTTATCTAATTTACAATTGTCTACAATTCCAACTCCTCGGATAACCTCACATTAGTATTGTTTTCTTCTACTAAACGAAAAATAATGCTAGAGTTTTACTTTATTTTACTCAAATCAGTTAATATTGGGCTTCTAATATTAAAAAAATATAGAATTTTGTTGCTATGGACAAGTTAAATTACCGAAGTGAAGCAATATTAATATATTTTTCTGTTTCGTTTTCCTTTAAATCTACCCATTTACCTTATACGTATTATATTACAACTTTAATATGAGCAATCCGTTGTGTGACTATATCATGACCTACTTAAGACACCCTTTACAAGTGCAATAAACTAATCTGTTCCCTTAATGTCTAAAAAGGTCATTCTAAGTTTAAAGGATATCAGAACTATGGATATATCAAATTTCACCATCTTCAATACCCTTTACCTCGATAGTTCATGTTTCTTTATCAAAAGTATACTTTAAGAACGCATATTTAATACTCGGATCTTCAGTTCGCTTCACGCACCTGTATGGGTGACACTTCGAATAAAGCTGCATTGGATTGTCAACCTCTAGATATGAATGCGTTGCAATTGATTTAAATGCATATTTGTGCTATATCAAAGGACATAAGGACCCTTATCCAGTAGAAACACGTTTCGGAATGGTATAGAAAGAAAATACTTTAATAAATAACTTTTGAAGATGTAAAGTATTCCATTCTTCTTTATTATGTCATGATTATATACTCTGAATGACATATGAAATCCAATGAAGCGAACTCTGGAAAAATATATAGTTTAATTGCTTTTTTTTAAACGATTTTGAATGTCCCTCATCATTTGATGTGGTTAGTCAGATTTTGATTGTATAAGATTGCTTATATGGTGCCTGTCCCGATTTAAATCTCTATTTCTGTACGATACACACGCACATACTAAAATAAGAATATCTGTAGACACATATGAGTTACGACATATACACGCATGCGCACAAACGTATGTATTAATCACTTGAAGACTAGGACCGAGAAACTGCGAATAATGACTCACACAAGCTCAGCTGTGAATAAAGAATGCTATTCCCATATATCTAAGAGTATTCGAATTCAAACAAGTGTGAAACCACTACACGCTACATACATACATCCCACCAGATATCTTATATCTTATATCCTATATACTTATGCATATATCTTATATGCATAAGTGTGTGTATACAATTCGTTTTTGGATTTGGTTTGCAAGATTCTTTATGTGCGTTCGTGTGTTGAAGCATATTGTGTTGTGATTGGGGAGAGTCATTCTCTTTTGGTGCCTTATAATTTAACACGGAAATTTTACCGGTGAGTGTGTTAAATTGTAAGGAGCTAACAGAGTGGCTCTCCCCTGACACAACAGGATGTATATATATATATATATATATATATATATATATATATATATATATATATATATATATATATATATCCATATGTATATGTACACATATGTTTATATATGTATACACATACGCACACATAATATAAAAATGAATCTATGCATGCATGTATGTATGTATATACGTATGTATGTATATATGTATGTATGTGCATCTCCATTTTGTTTTAGATAAAATAAGTACCAGTCAAGCACTGAGGATGATTAAATAGAATATAGTAAGTACATACAGGAAAATATGCTGGGTATTTGCCATTTATTGTGAAGAGTATTGAAAAAATTGCCGGCTATCATTTGAGCACTACACTTAGTTGAAGTGCTAAAGCACGAAACGGCAGATTTTTCCACACCCCCACGGAAAACAAATTTATTGGCACTCAACAAACTTCTTACTATCACTGTTGGTGCCGGTCCCTCCCTAGTTTCTACGGATTCCAGAATTTATCCATATTTGATTATACACTCCACACAACCGTCAAAATTTATGGCCTTGTGTCTAGATAGAAATAATTATTATCAAAATTAGGCATGTGTATCGGAATGGGTAGATCGCCAAATGAAATGCCTTGCGATATTTAGCTCGTAGTTCAAATCCCGCCAAAGTCAACATAGTCTTTCGTTCTTACATAGTCAAATAATGAGGTCGATTAGGTCGGCTACACTTCTTCTCCAAAGTGCGTGGCCTTGTGCCAATGTTAGAAACCATTATTATTATTATTATTATTATTATTATTATTATTATTATTATTATTATTATTATTATTATTATTATTATTATTATTATTATTATTATTATTATTATTATTATTATTATTATTATTATTATTATTATTATTATTATTATTATTATTATTATTCAACAATACAGTAAACACTATACATTGATTTATTGTTATTTTCATCTGAATGTCCCGCTACTCTCGGTGCTACATCTATCTGTACATTTTCTGGCAAATCGCCGACATTCATATTCTATTCTTCATTAAGTTGGCTTCATCCACTTTGAATTTTCTCGGGTCTATATTCCAAACCTTTTATTTGACATCTAGATGTACAAAGCCAATTTTTTTTAAAAAAGGGAATTGGTTAGGCAGTAATCGTTTGACTTGGTGCTGGTGTATTACTAGTTTTATTGATTTTATCACCCATTAAAGATGAAAAACTCAGTTTGTCCTGGTAGGATTTGAACTATGAGTGTCTTCAACAAATTCTAAATACTGCGATGCTTTGTGTTCTTGAGCAAAACACTTCATTTCATGTTGCTCCAGTTCACTCAGCTGGCAAAAATGAGTAACCCTGCGACGAATTGGAGTCCTGTCCAAGGGAGAGTATAAACGCCACAGAATCTGGGAAACCAGCCCTATGAGCTTATGGCTCGGAAAGGACCTTTGATCCTTTTGGTAGTAGATTGGATCTACCGACTATTTTATCGATCTTAGAAAGATATAAACTTAGAAATTAAAGTACTTACTTAATTATTGCTGGACGACATTTTGTCTATTACTCCAGCGTCGTTTAATATTGATTTTATAACATTGTCACATATTAGTATTCGGGTGTGTCTCTTGTTTTTTCAAGACGATAGAATGTGATTTGAAAGTTATGTGGCTGCTATTTCAAGTAACTGATATATCATTTACCGGTTCCCGCTTTGGATTGTAAAAATGGAAGCATGTAATGACAACTAATCTTTCATAAACTCACCAAATTCTTGTATAAAACCCCTATGCATTTGTGAGGTGTACTCTACCTGTTCTGCTAACTACAGCTATTTTAGTTGTTTCATATCAACATTACTTATTTAATATTAACATTTTGGAACAATATTCATTTTTAAAGGATAAACGAAAAGAAGAAGAGAACTCAGCATGAAATTTGGCAACATATGGTGACATTTGAAGAAAACAATGCGCCAGATATAAAATATTTAAAATAATATTCGGAACAAAATAGAATGAAGCAATATCATCACGAGAAGTAGTAGCAGAGGGTGCAAGGCCAACATTTGCAAATAAAGTCAAAACATTATTAGGAGAAGCAAAAATAAATAAATAAATAAGGCCACTGAAAAAATGAGCTGCATAAGGATGTCCGATATTGTTTTTATTGTTTTGGTCTGGTTTAGTCTCGAACAAACATAACTATGTTGCAGAATGCGTTCCAATTGTGGCAGTCCCATTATATGCAGATATAATAATAAATAAATAAACAAATATACATGCATGCATACATACATACATGCATATATATACATATATATATATATATATATATATATATATATATATATATATATATATACACACACACACACATTGCCGGATTTAGGACAAATGAGGTCCTGTGCTAGTTAAGTTATAAGGCCCCTTACTTGGACAGTCAGACATAGATGCTCAGG
>NC_142929.1:112049037-112051537 GCF_046866305.1 Octopus bimaculoides
TATATACATATGTATATATACATATATATATATATACACACACATATACGTACATATATCTATATATCTATATCTATCTATATATATCTATTTATCTATATACATACATATACATACATACATACATACATATATCTATAAAGACACATACACATATACTTATTTTTACGAAGTTGCTCTAACGTAACTGTAGCTATCAATAATAGCTTGTAATATATGTGAAAAACCCTTGAAATTGTTCAGTTTTTCCTCATAAGGGATTGTTACTCCATATATTAGGAGCTATTGTTTATATACATTTACGTTTGAACAATTTCGTAAAAAGACTAATGCTATAAATTTCTCAATTATTCAAAATACGATCTAAATACACACACACACACACACACACACACACACACACATGTGCGAGCGTACACACACATATATGTTTGTCTATATATAATATATGTGTATGTGTTTGTATATAAATATATTTACATATATCTGTACGTGCACTTACACTCATATAAACTGTACACTATTATCTTGTTATAGCGTTGGGTTACATCTGTTGATTTTTTTCTTTCCCTGTTATATTGAAAGGAGAAAGTAGTGGCCGTGTTGAGAATGTTGAAGAGAGGGAAACAATGCACTATACACAGTGATAGATTAGATTGATTGATACATAAAAATGCATGTAAGATAGGATGAGAAAGAAAAAAAAAGAGAAAAAAAAAGAGAGGGAGACACAGAGAAAAAGAGATAGAGAGATAGAGAGATAGAGAGAAAGAGAGAGGGGGAGAGAGACTCAACAGCCACCAAACAGTCAAGCAAGCAGACAGCTAAATATAGGGAGGAATGGAAGAAAGACAGAGCTCTAGATGTAATGTGGTGATCTGACAGAGGTATAGAGACATCGCATATGATAGAGAGAATGATAGGAATAGATAGAGAAAAAATATGAGTGAGAGAGTGTGAAAGAGATTCATGCACGATATTGAAATAGGACAAGTCGTTGGGAAGTGAAGAGAATAAGTAGAGAGAGATTTTGTTGAAGAGGAAAAAATGGTGGGATATATGTAGATAGTTATATATGTGTATGTATATACACAGACATGCAGGAGGTAAATAGACACCTTTAATTTTCAAAATTTCTGATCTAAGCGTCTTAATATGTTTTCAGTGGTATAGAATTTACTATGTAATTATACTTTTTCTTTCCAGGTGCCATTATATTAAACATTTGGGAAGAATAAGCATGCCACGCACAAAAAATTCAGCAGAACTGTCAGATTTTCAAAAAGGTCGTATTGTTGGGCAATCTGAAGCTGGTCTTAGCCAGCGAAAAATTACCGAAAATCTTCAAATTCCTCTTGCTATTGTTAATAGAATTATAGTGCAATTCAAAGCCAAGGAAAAGAATCAACAGATTCTCGTCCCGGCCGACCTGGGCCCTCGGAAAGGAAGCTTCGCTATTTGAAGAGAATTGTGGAAAACGAAGCCCGTTCGAAGGCTTCTGACATTGCAAAACAGCTAGAAATTAGTCCAAGAACGTGTGTTACATATCTACATAAGCATGGGTATTATGGACGAGCAGCTAGAAGAAAACCTCTCCTTCAACCAATTAATATCACGAAAAGAAAGAAATTGGCTACGGAGATGTCAGAAAAATCCAGTTCATTTTGGGATAGAACGATTTTCTCAGATGAATCCAGATTTGCATTATTTTCAGACAGTGGATGTGTTTGGGTCTGGAGGCTTCCCAGTCAAGGATTTGATTTGAAACGAATCGAACCAACTGTGAAACATGTCGGTATCTCTGTAATGGTATGGGGAGCTGTCACCAGCAATGGTCGTTCTGAACTGATCGAATGCGTTGGAACCATAAACTCTGTAAAATACATCGAAATACCTAAGCAAAGACTACTTTCGATGTATTCACACGATAACATAACGAAAAATGAGTTTTTATTCATGGAAGATGGGGCTCCATGCCACGCAGCGAAAAGGAATCAACAATGGCTGACTGAAAATGGGATCAAAAAGCTTCCTTGGCCGAGCCAATCTTCTGACATAAATCCAATTGAAAATATTTGGAGCATACTAGATAGAGCTATACGAAAAACTCGACAGAAACCCAAACCTAAAGATGAATTGTTTCGCTTGTTGCGTGAAAAGTGGGCAGAAATTCCACAAGAGACAATCACAAAGCTCATCAGTTCAATGCCAAAAAGAGTTTCTGAATTAAAAACTGCAAAGGGAATATCAACTAAATACTAAAGTATGTAGTCATACCTATCGATTACATTTCAATTGTTCGCTTTGCGTATTAAATAAAAGATTTTGAAATTTAAAGGTGTCTATTTACTTCCTGCATGTCTGTATACACACACACACACACACACACACACACACACACACACACACACACACACACATACATAGGCGCAGGTGTGGGTGTGTAATAAGTAGCCTGCTTACCAACCTGATGGTCCCGGGTTCAGTCCCACTGCGTGTC